>NW_022436943.1:49753199-49830267 GCF_009761245.1 Sapajus apella
TGTGTGTGTGTGTGTGTGTGTGTGTGTGTGTGTGTGTGTGTGTGTGTAGATACACATGAGGGAGGGAGATTTTAAAGAACTGGCTTACACAAATGTGGAGACTGGCAAGTTTAAAATCTAATGTATAGGGCAGGCCAGCAGCACGGAGATTCACGTAAGAGTTAATATTTCAGTCTCGAGTCTATAGTCTGGGAACTCAAGCAGAATTTCCGTGTTGCATCCTAGAAGCAGAATCCCTTCTTCTTTGGGAAATGTTACTCTTCGATCTTAAGGCCTTCCAATGACTGCATGAGTCCAGTTACAGAAAACTAACCTGCTTACAGCAGTCCCCCTTAACCACAGTTACGCTTTCTGTGGTTTCAGTTACCTGTGATCAACCATGATCTAAAGATATTGAATGAAAATTTCTAGAAATAAACAATTCATAAGTTGTGCATTGTGCGCCATTCTGAGTCACGTGATGAAATGTCACACCATCCTACTCTGTCCTGGGAGGTGAATCGTCCTTTGTCCAGAATGTCCACGTTGTATAAGCTACCTGCCATTCTCTTATACTTGTGTGTAGACCACACAAGTTTCTGAGTAGCCATCTCGGTTATCAGGTCAATTGTGACGGCATTGCCATGCTTGTGTTCAAGTCATCCTTATTTTACTTTTTAACGTCTCCAGGTCACAAGAGCAGTGATGCTGACAATTCAGACGCCAAAGAGAAGCAAGACTGTTTTCTTTAAGTGAAAAGGTGAAAGTCCTAGACTTAATAAGAAAACAAATTGTATGCTGAGGTTGCTAAGCTCTATAATAAGAATAAATCTACTATCTGTGAAATTATAAAGAAGGAAAAAGAAACATAGTCAGTTTTGCTGTTGTACCTCAAACTGCAAAAATTAAGGCCACAGTGTGTAGCAGATGCTTAATTAACATGGAAAAGGCATTAAATTTGTGAGTAGAATAATAAGATATTTTTTTTAGACAGAGAGGTCACATTCACATAACTTTTATTATAGCATATTGTTTATTATTTATTAGGATTGTTAATCTCTTACTGTGCCTAAGTTATAAATTAGACATTATATTAGGTATCCATGTATAGGGAAAAACACAGTACATGTCAGATTTGGTGCTATCCAAGGTTTCAGGCATCCACTGAAGGCCTTCAAATGTATCCCCTGTGGATAAAGAGGCTTACCGTACTCAAAAGTCTACTTACTGTAAATGTTAACTGCATCTAAAAAATAACTTCGTCACAGAAACATCTAGATTAGTGTTTGAACAAATGACCAAGTATCGTAGCCTAGCTATATTGACATGTAAAATTAACCATCACACACATTATACACAAAGTCTTGGTCCTGTACATCTTCCTGATCCATCAACTGTACTCTTTGGTTGGAAATTTAAAACATTCTCTATGTTAAGAGAAATAGAGAAATTGCTCTTGGATTTGTAATACAAGACATAAAAATATTAAAGAAATCTTCAAAGCATGTCTCCACTACTTAGCCCTTTGCCAGCCCCTGTTGGAGCATGCAGATGGTATGTTTGTGCTACATTCATCTACGTGGTGCGGGTCTGGCTTCCATTGCCAGCATCAATGCAGAACCCTTCTAATCTCTAGACAAGCCCAAAGCTCCTGCTACTCACCCTGTTGTGGTTTTTCCCCAAGCACAGAAACATTTTGCCATGGATCAAGAAGAAATGAAGGTCAAGGATGCAATGAGGTCGTCGTAGCGGTAGGTGGGGAGAAAGAAAAGGGATGCAGAGATTCAGTGCAGGGAGTAAAGGGTTCTAGGCAGTACTTGGACTGAGGCAACTGCCCTCTTCTGAGATTTCCCAGAAATCTCATGCTGGGACTTTTCCTCTCTCCATGCTCTTCTCTCAACTAAGAGAAGACAGGGTTTGTTTGGAAGACCGCCAAGAATAATAGTTAATGGTATAGATTCAAGCAGACAGGCCTAGATTTGGATTCCAAACTAAGCCACTCACTACCTAGTTGAGTTTTAAGGTACTATTTAAGCCCCCAGGCCTCCCTTTTTATATGTGTTAAACAGGGATTGAAAGTAATATTTCCTTAACACATACACACACACAAAGAGACACAAAGAAATTTGTAAAAGTGATGGATCTGTCTATGTCTATCATCTTAATTGTGATGATGGTTTCATGGGTATATGGGTATGTCTACACTCATCAAATTGTATGCATTAAATATGTGCAGTTTGGCCAGGCATGGTGGCTCACACCTGTAATTCCAGCACTTTTGGAGGCCCAGTGGGGTGGACCACCTGAGGTCAGCAGTTCAAGACCAGCCTGGCCAACATGGTAAAATCCCATCTCTATTAAAAATACAAAATTAGCTGGGTAGTGGTGGTGGGCACCTGTAATTCCAACTACTCGGGGGGCTGAGGCAGGAGAATCATTTGAACCCAGGAGGCAGAAGTTACAGCAAGCAGAGATGGCACCATTGCACTCCAGCCAGGACAACAAAAACGAAACTTTGTCTCAAAAAAAGAAAAGTGCAGTTTATCGTATATTAATCATACCTCAACAAAGCTGTATTTTTTAAAAAGAAAAATAGTATTTTTTAAGGTTATGATGAGGAATCAAACAGATTACTCCAGAAAATGCAGATAACTTGTAGTTATTACCACTTTTTTTGTTCATTCTAATACTGTTCCGTGTACTTTAGTTTGTTTTTCCCTTGTTTGTTCTAAGTCTTCTATGTACTTTCTGTATAACTACCCTGAATTAAGAATTTGGTATTATGACAGCCATATAATTTGGTATTATGGCTCACACCTATAATTCCAGCACTTTGGGAGGCTGAGGCAGGCAGATCACTTGAGGTCAGGAGTTCGAGACCTGCCTGACCAACATGGAGAAACCCTGTCTCTGCTAAAAATACAAAATTAGCTGGATGTAGTGACACATGCCTGTAATCGCAGCTATTCAGGAGGCTGAGGATGGAGAATCACTTGAACAAAGGAGTTGGAGGTTACAGTGAGCCAAGATCCCATCACTGCACTCCAGCCTGGCAACAGAGCAAGATTGGTGGATCACCTGAGGTCACGAGTTCGAGACCAGTCTGACCAACACGGCAAAACCTTGTCTCTACTAAAATATAAAATTAGCATGGTTTTTGTATGGTGGCGCATGCCTGTAATTCCAGATACTTGGAAGGCTGAGGCAGGAGAATTGCTTGAACCCAGGAGGCGGAGGTTGCAGTGAGCAGAGATAGCATCATTGCACTCCAGCCTGGGCAACAAGAGTGAAACTCCATCTCAAAATAAATAAATAAATTAATTAATTAGTAAAACTTGGTATTACTCCTTGTCTATTTAGAGCCTGTGTCGGGATCAGCAAACAGCTCCCTTTCTTCAAGCAACTTTACTTCCATCTATTGGAAACTGTCCTAATAAACTATTCATATTGGAACAAGATACAATATCGGCATCTGCTGGGAAGCGTTGGTAACAAAGGTCCGCCTCTCTCATGTCTATGAGGGGAATGGTGACCCCTTACATCTGCTGTCATTGCACACCGTACAGGGCTGTAGATATTATTGTTATTTCTATTTTACAGACGATGTGACTTCGGTTCATAGAGGTGAAGTCACTCAGCTGAGATTATACCAGGAGTCATCACTACGCTTTGGGCCCAGGCAAGCAGCATAGGGCCAGGTACAAAGTAGCTTCTCATGTGACACGAATTGCAGTTTCTGTCCTTGTTAGAGCTAACTCAAAAAGGCAAAGTGGAATTTGTTACAGGTTTTTGCCTTAAAAGGAAAGTTATTCAAATGGCAGCATAATGGATAAATTAGAGAGAAAAGGTAATTGCATTACCTGTTTGGATTGGTATGGCATTGTTAAACGGTTTCTGTAACATCGTTTTGATTTTTATGTCATAATGCAGGCTTTGTGTGTGTATTAAAAATTATTAAATGCCTTGCATCTGTGACATACTTTATCCTCTTCAAAGGGTCTCTCCAATTACTCCTGACAATAGCACTGGATTGGAAAGGACACGTGGCATCACTCAGATTTCACAGACATAAAAAAGAGGACTCTCTGTCCAGTGTGGATCCCTATTTATGTGGTAAAGGGCTGGGCAGATTAATGTTGAATCTTTTATTCAGGAACAATTAATTTCTGAAGGAATAGGCTGGGGCCCAGGCCGCAGGCCACCCATTAAATCCTCTCTTTAACTCATTGGACAAAGCTACTGAGGATACAAAGCTAAGAGGCAGCATCTAACCCAGGGAGCTCACATGGACCAGCGGGTGAGATAATGCCACCCTGAGCAGAATGCTGACGTAGAGTTGGCTCAAGTACACCAGGAAGCCGAGGGTCCAATTTCCAGCCCTGATTCTTACTAAGGCTGCCATCTTAGGTGAGCTATTCAACTTTCCCATGCTTCAGTTGGCTTATTTGTAAATGAAAGACACAGTAACACACCAAAGGGTTATTGTGAAGATTCAATGAGTTTATATACAAAAGCATTTAGAATATCATGTGACATATAGCCCAGTACAAGGGATATACTGTCTGAGTCTGTTTGTGTGTACAAACATACATTAATCCTCCCTTCCCTCCTCCCTCCATTCCTTCCTTCCTTCTTTCTTTCCTTCCTCCTTCCCTTCCTCCCTCCCTTCCTTCCTTCTTTCCTCCCTCCCTCCTTTCCTTTGTTCTTTCCTTCCTCTCCTTCTCCCTTCCTTCCTTCCTCTCTTCCTCCCTCCCTTTCTTCCTTCTTCCCTCCTGTCCTCCCTTCATTCCTTCTTCCCTTCCTTCCTTTCTCTCTTCCCTCCTTCCCTCCTTTCCTCCTTCCTTTCTTCTTCCCTGCCTCCCTCCCTTCCTCCCTTCCTTTCTTCCTTCCCTCCCCCCTCCCTCTATACAAGTGATCAGTTCTTTGGGATCAGTTATGAAACCGAAGACATCAAAGAGGAAGTGATTGCCTTCACTCTTCCTCAAAAGATTTAAGGAAAATAATCCTTGAAAGAAGGAACCAGAGCACACACCATGACTAACTCCTAGTCGACATTTTTTGAAGTATAGGGCAATCTCCCGAAGGGAATGAGAACTTGCCAAAGTTACTGACAGCCCTGTGTTTTGGAAATACTAATTTTAAAACATAAAACATTCCTTTAAAACATAAAACACACTTCCCTTTGATTTTAAACAGAGAATATGAAGCATAGTTAGCCTGTCCTTGATGACTCAGGGTCAGTCTTTCGTTTTTATTAACCTCACCTAAGAGCTGTTCCTGGGAGGCTGCCTAAATCTACTGAGGAGCCTGAGTGGGGCAGTTCCTCCGTGACAAATGACATGATGGCCTATTACACCACCTCCAGGTCCTCATTCCAACAGTAAAGGAAACCTGTTGTGTCTCCTTGAACCTATTCATGCCACCATCCCAGTTTAATGCCTCCCCTCCCTTGTGGTCTTTGGCTCTTTGTCAGTTTCTATTTCTATTTCTTTTTAAGTCTTAGCAAAAGGACTTGGACCTTTTAGAAGAAGGGACCCTGTGCAAAACCCAAACACTGAAGAAGGTTGGAAGGGAAAAATAGATTAAATCATCGTGTCTCCTACAGCATGACAACAAAAAATAAAAATCAATTTGTATCGAGTAGTTCTCCCACTGTGTGAAACAGTTCTGAGGGTTATGAGCAACTTAAGAAGTAAAAGCAACAGTTAACCATTTTCTCGGTTGCTTGAGGGTTTGCCAAGCAGCCTTACTTTCAAGATCTCTCTGAATATCAACAGGTCTGCAAAGGTTTAGAACAAGTTAGGTGGAGATACTGGGACTCAACCCTTCTGAGTTTAAATTTGTTTCTTTTATTTTTTCTATTATACCATCTCACCTGTATGAAACAGAGAACTTTATAATCCACTCTGTGTGTGGAGAACCTGTATAGGTTTAATAACAAAGTTTAATAACACAGCCCATTGTTAAGATGCTACATGGGGCTTTCTAGAGCCCTGCAGGAATGCAGAGGAAGGAGATCCTCTGAGCTGGACAGTGAGAGGAATCTTTTTATTTTATTTATTTTTTATTTTAATTTTTTTGAGACAGAATCTCTCTCTGTCGCCCAGGGTGGATTGCAGTGTTGCAATCTTGGCTCACTGCAGCCTCTGTCTGCCTCCTGGGTTCAAGCAATTCTCCTGCCTCAGCCTCCCAAGCAGCTGGGATTCCAGGTGTGAACCACCACACCTGGCTAATTTTTGTATTTTTAGTAGAGACAGGGTTTTGCCATTTTGGCCAGGCTAGTCTCGAACTCCTGGCCTCAAATGATCCACCCGAGTGGCACCTTTTTAAATGAGACAAGTTTTGGGGGAGGATTAAATGTAGAAATCCCATGAGCAAGGGAGTGAAAGTAGAAATAAGACACTGCCCTCTTTCTTCCTTCTTTTCCAAGTGCCTCTTTTTTTCTTTTTTCATTTCCTTCTGTACTTCCTTCTACCCCCAGTAGAAATCATGACCAATGTTGGGTTTGTTTTGTCACAGCCTCTAAGAATAAAGAAGAGAAAGGAGAGAGGGGGGAGAGAGAGAGAGAGAGAGAGAGAGAGAGAGAGAGAGAGACAGAGAGATTGGTCAGGGGCAAAGGGTCTAATCAAAAAGAGAACTGTGTAACATTTCCCCTTTTGGTCCACACCTGCCTGTAGGTTGAATCACATGAAATTGAAAGTATTTGTTGCTTCTTTAAAGCTTTCTTTAAATATGTCGATTTCATGTACTTCAACTTAAATAAATGAGGATGTTAATGAAAATGTTTCTGGATAAAGCCCAGTCAAATACAGGAGTAGTCCTTTTCAAATCAGTGTGGGATCTGATGCCAACTCTCGGATGGCCCCGCGACACCAGCTATAAGAACCCTCAACCTCCTGCCTCTCCCGGGTACCACTGCCTTATTCACGGTCCTTTTAGAGGCATCTTTAAAACAGAGTCACACAATACCCTGGGAGGTGGGAAGGCTAGTTATCGCAACTTGGCTGCCATGAAACCAAGAGTTCGTCAGAAAAAGCACAGACTTGGGTTTGAATCCAAAACTTTCCAATTATTGGCCATGTGACCTTTGGCAAGGTATTTGCCTTATTTGGCCTCAGTTTCCCATGTAATAAACGGGATTACGTGTATCCTGTCATCATTATATATCACTAAGTGAGAACATGCATGAAAAGCACTTTCTCACAGTTCCCAGCTCAGAGTGAGAAATAAATGGGAGTTATTTTGGAATACATTGTTGTTATTATTATTATTATTTGTGACAGAGTGTCGCTCTGTTGCCAGGCTGGAGTGCAGTGGCACGATCTCGGCTCACTGCAACCTCCACCTCCCGGGTTCAAGTGATTCTCCTGTATCAGCCTCCTGAGTAGCTGGGACTACAGGCACACACCACCACGCCCAGCTAAGTTTTGTATTTTTAGTAGAAATGGGGTTTCACCCTCTTGGCCAGGATGGTCTCAATCTCTTGACCTCGTGATCTGCCTGCCTCCACCTCCCAAAGTGCTGGAATTACAGGTGTGAGCCACCGCATCTGGCTAAAATACATCATTGTTAATAATAAACCATGCTGTAGCAGAGAGAAGATTTCCCCTCTACCCTTGAGGGTTTGATAGTTGCGTCTTTGAAATACATTGTCAACAGGCAGATTAACTCGGGAAAAAGTATACAGATTTATCACATGCACAGGGATTATAGGAAAGAAAAGTGAATACACAAAAACCAGTAAGACTTAGTAGCTTATAGGCTTTCTCCATAAGGGAGAAGGGAATGGGTCAGCAGACAATTTAGGACAGAGGAAACGATTTGGGGGAAAGATGAACAGCCCCTTGGGAAACTGATGATAGTTTGTGACAAAGTTTGGGTGTGGCTGTCGCCTTCCAGGCCCCTGTCCTGTGATATGAATTAATCCTCCCTGCTTGATGAAACTCCAGGGGAGAGAATGGTGACAGTTGAGCTCCTTTTCGAGGACCTGTCTCTAGGCATAAAAGGAATACAGAGAAAGCCTCCCAGTGCATTTGCTGTTTTTCAAGTACTCTTGGCTTGAAGTAATCAATATATCAAAGAAGCATATTTTGGGGTGGCATTTTCTGAACTCCTTCAGGAGGGAGGCCTGAATGAATGTAATGATTCAAAAATTGGGTTTTCATTTGCTCACTTTGCCAGATTTGGAAGCAATACAGGGAGAAGAGGATTGCTGCATGTGTATCTGTAGACAGGTGGTTAAATGCCTGTGAAGTGCTTCATCTGGCTGAGCCACCAGGGAGGCAGGCTGATGGCCCCTCTCCAGGTGACAGCTGTCCATCTGTCAGGTGCACAGCCCATCTGGCTGCCAGAGAGTGATGCAGGAACATTACAATGGCAGGAGAGGCTTGCTAAATATAAAAAAGGCTGCCATCGTTCTGCCAGCGAACTGGCCACACTGTCCATCAACCTTCTATGCATCCAAACCATCCAAGTGATACCATAGAGAGTTTTCCTTGCTAGCATTCTGTTTTGTTATTTTTCGTTTTGTTTTCTTTTCAAGACAGGGTCTCACTCTGTCCCCCAGGCTGGAGGGCAGTAGTGCCATTTCGGCTCATTGCAATCTCTACCTCCCAGATTCAAGTGATTCTCCTGCCTCAGCCTCTTGGGTAGCTGGGACTACAGGCGTGTGCCACCATGCCCGGCTAATTTTTGTATTTTTTTTTTGTAGAGATAGGGTTTTACCATCTTGGTCAGGCTGGTTTTGAACCCCTGGCCTCAAATGATCTGCCCTCCTCCCAGAGTGCTGGGATTGCTGGCATGAGCCACCATGCCTAGTGTGCTTGCTAGCATTCTCCAAGAGCAGCTTGAGTTTCCTGGTCAAAGGCTCCAAGGGCATTTAAGAGGGCAGATTGTCCTATCCCTCAGAAATAGGAGATTTATTCTTGTATTCTCATTTATGGGATGTGGAAGTATAAAGCACACACCTGCTATGTGCCAATCACTGTGCTCTGAAAATACAAAGATAAGACAGACATCCGTCAAGGAGCCTGAACCTGAGTGGAGGAGAGCAAGAAACAGAATCAGTTTTAATAGTGAAGGGGCAGATGCAAGGTCTGTGGGGTCTAAAGCTTATACTATTTACTGAGGTTCTGTTAGAAATCATAACCCCAAAATAAAATTACAAAATTAGATATTCAAATACATGGCTAAATGTTTGTTTAGAATGAGAAAATAAGTCATAACAGATTTCTGGAAGCTTTTGAGATGAAGATCTCTTTCTTCTGGGTTCTCTTTGGGCAATTTACCAAAAAAAGAAAAAAAAAAAAAAAAGAAAAGTACATATAAAGTCTTGTTTATTGCTCTCTGCCTTCTCTTCCCCACTTAGAGCACTCACTCGATGATGCCTTCTGCTCAAACAGGCCCTGTGGGGAGGGGCCCTGAGGCTTAGGCATTATTAGCCTCAAGGCCAATTCACCTCTGAGAGTGAGAGGGGTGTGTGTGTGTGTATACACTGTAAGTAAATGTAAGATGAAGCCTTCCTGGAGGAGGAGACCCGTGAGCTGAGCTTGGAGGGATGTGAGCAATTAGCTAGGGGGCTGGGAGGGAATGGGGCTTCCAGACAAAATCAGTAGCCTATGCAAGGGGGAGGGTGGGCAAGTGGATTTGGGATCACTGTGCTGTTGTGTGTTGGTTGTTATGATCAAAAATGTGTTTGTAGGTAAAAGGGTGTTTAGAGTAAAATTTCCCATTAACTTGTAAAATTTGGGCCCTGGAGCATGGAAAAGTGGGCAGTAAACATCAGACACAAAATGCAGCCAACGTTATTCATGCGTTCCAGACCTCCAGGGTCAAAGTGCTTCCTTTTCTATTACCCAGAGCCCTTCTTCTGGAAATGGTAAGCCCCCTCCTTTCCCATGTATGGCAATGAATGCAGAGAAGCCTCCTCTCATCAGGTGTGCTTATCAGCTGCCTTGCTCCCTCTCCTCTTTGCTGCATTGACTTTTTGAAAGGGCAGTATCACCCCTCCTCCCTGGGTCCTGTTATTTAAAAAGAAGGTATTTTAAAACATTTTCTGGCCAAACCAGCAAATTATCATGATCTGCCCTGAACATGGTCAATGCTCGTTAAATATATGATGGAGTCTGTTGCTGAGTCCTGTGTTCAAGTCCCTATTCTGTGGTTTGATCACTGGAAGGCTTGGGCAAGTTACCTAGTTTTCTTAGCCTTAGTTTCCTTGTCAGGAGACTAAATGAGATATGAGTGTAAATTGTTTGCCATAGTGCCCAGCACAAAGAAAGCCTTCCATTAATGGAAGCTGTAAGACAACCATTCATTCTTTCTTCAGATTTGCTGAAACCTACAGGTACAAAGATGAAGATGACAAATCCTGCTCTGGAGGAGCTCATGGTTCCATGTGAGGGACCGGAATATAAATGAATGAGGACACTCTGTTGCAATGGAGCTTGGATAGAGCAGGGCCAACATTCTCTGAAATAACTCCTCTCTGCACCTAAGTAGGCAATGCTTAGAGTTCACTGCAGCAGAGGGAGTAGACATTTGCCAGGTAGATGTGTTGAAAAATGGCGATCTGGGCAGAGAGCAAAGCGTGCCCACATTTGTGGAGGCTGAACCTGTAATTCTCTGATTCTGGGAGTGAAGGCCAGACAGAGAAAATGAGATAAACAGAGGAACAGAGGACTGATGCAAAGGTTTTATATATGGGGCTATGGATTTCAAAGTTTGCTTTGTAGAAAACAGAAAGATAGTGAATACATTTCAGCAGAGAAATTATTCATATAGGATTGTGTCTTACCAAGATTGTCTTTGCTGTGCTGTGGTAGATAGGCTGATGCGTGTGTGTATGGGGGACAGAGGGAGAGGACCAGGTAGGAAGGCAGCTTCAATAGTGCTCCCCCAACTCCGACCCCACACACATGCTATACAGTCTATAACCAAGTTATTATAATTTGCTTATAAATTCTGTATTCACTCCAGACATGAGCATTTAAGAAGAAAGCCTATATTTAGAAAACTATATATTTCTTTCATCATCATTTTTGGGGTGTGCTCCATCCTGAACCTTAAATCATACTCTGTATCCTGCACACTAGCCTGGGGCTAACACATAAAATCCACAGACAGCAACCCCAGCTCTGAGCAATTATCCATCTGTTTGCTCTCTCTCTTAATAATAACAGCTGCCACTTACTCATCCAACTAATGTAAGCAGAATGCCCACCACATATCTGGCCCTGAATTACAAGATAGAAATTAAAAAGTGAATAATATAACCAAAGTATCTGCCTTCAAGAAATTGGTACACTGATAGAGAACCTTTTATAGACTAGGTGCATTTTCCCCATGTGCTACTCCCAACAATAATGTAAGATGCAGATATCATTATCCCCACTTTAGAAATTAGAAAATAGAAGTAAATGTTGAACTAATTTACACTCCCACCAACAGTGCAAAAGTGTTCCTATTTCTCCACATCCTCTCCAGCATCTGCTGTCTCCAGATTTTTTAATGTTCGCCATTCTTACCGGCGTGAGATGGTATCTCAATGTAGTTTTGATTTGCATTTCTCTTATGACCAGTGATAATGAGCATTTTTTCATATGTTTGTTGGCCTCACGTATGTCTTCTTTTGTAAAGTGTCTGTTCATATCCTTTGCCCACTTTTGAATGGGCTTGTTAGTTTTTTTCTTGTAAATCTGCTTTAGTTCTTTGTAAATTTTGGATATCAGCCCTTTGTCAGATGGGTAAACTGCAAAAATTTTTTCCCAATCTGTTGGTTGCCGATTCACTCTAATGATTGTTTCTTTTGCTGTGCAGAAGCTGTGGAGTTTGATTAGGTCCCATTTGTCTATCTTGGCTTTTGTTGTCAATGCTTTTGGTGTTTTGGTCATGAAGTCCTTGCCTACACCTATGTCCTGAATGGTTTTGCCTAGATTTTCTTCTAGGGTTTTTATGGTGTTAGGTCTTATGTTTAAGTCTTTAATCCATCTGGAGTTAATTTTAGTGTAAGGTGTCAGGAAGGGGTCCAGTTTCTGCTTTCTGCACATGGCTAGCCAGCTTTCCCAACACCATTTATTGAACAGGGAATCCTTTCCCCATTGCTTGTTTTTGTCTGGTTTGTCAAAGATCAGATGGTTGTAGATATGTTGTGTTGCCTCTGAGACCTCTGTTCTGTTCCATTGGTCTATATCTCTGTTTTGGTACCAGTACCATGCTGTTTTGATTACTGTAGCCTTGTAGTATAGTTTGTGGAAGACAGTGTGGCGATTCCTCAAGGACATAGAAATAGAAATTCCATTTGACCCAGCAATCCCATTACTGGGTATATATCCAAAGGATTACAAATCATTCTACTATAAGGACACGTGTACATGAATGTTCATTGCAGCACTGTTTACAATAGCAAGGACCTGGAACCAACCCAAATGCCCATCGACGATAGACTGGATAGGGAAAATGTGGCACATATACACCATGGAATATTATGCAGCCATCAAAAACGATGAGTTTGGGTCCTTTGTGGGGACATGGATGAACCTGGAAACCATCATTCTCAGCAAACTGACAGAGGAACAGAAGATCAAACACCGCATGTTCTCACTCATAGGTGGGTGTTGAACGATGAGAGCACATGGACACAGGGAGGGGAGCACTACACACTGGGGTCAGTCGGGGGGAAATAGGGGAGGGATGGTGGGGGGTAGGAAGCTGGGGAGGGATAGCAGGGGGAGAAATGCCAGATGTAGGTGATGGGGAGGAAGGCAGCAAATCACATTGCCACGTGTGTTCCTATGCAACAATTTTGCATGTTCTTCACATGTACCCCAAAACCTAAAATGCAATAAAATAAATGGGAAAAAAAAAGTATTAAAAAAAAAAAAAAAGAAAGAAAATAGAAGTAAAGGGAGGCTAGGTGACTTGTCTGAAGCAACACAAATAGAATTTCTTTCTCGTTCTTAACTATTTGTCTTTTATTCTTAATCATTACCTTGCTAGGTGCTATGGTTTGAATGTAGATTTCCCAGTGAAACTCATGTTGAAATGAGATGCCACATGTGGTGTGGAGAGGCTGGGCTGAGTAGGAGGGGTTTGCGTCATGAGCATGGGTCCTTCCCTAATGCCATTCAGCAGGGGCAAGCGAGTTCTTGCTCTCTCAGGAATGGATTAGTTCTGCAAGACTGCAGAACACATTAAAAGAGTCTGCCTTCTTATTTTCTTTTGTTTTTCTCTCTAACTTTTTCTCTTGCCATGTAGTCTCTTGGCACACACCTGCTCCCTTTCCACTCGTTGCCATGAGTGGAAGCCGTGTGAGGGAGGCCCTTACTAGATGTAGCTACCCAACCTTGAACTTTCCAACCACCAGAATCATAAGCCAAATAAATGTCTTATCTTTATAAATTACTCAGCCTCACAAGTTCTCTTGTAGCAAAACACAAAATAGACTAAGACAGAGGGGGACATATTTCCCACTCCTGATGTCCCCTTTGATGAGGAGGAAACTTCACTAGCAAAACACAACTGTCCCCTCTGCTCTCTCCAGATAAGAAGTAACTTGAGGAAGTAGCAATTTGGAAGGAGACACTCTCCCTACCTTATCCCTTACCCTCATTTCCTCTTGAACTTGATCAGTCTCAAAGCAGAGGGTATCTCTGCCCTCTTCCTCTGTGCTCCACCTGCCACCAAAAAATTTCAGTACTGAATGTTTAAGTAACTCATCCATGGTCACATGTAGATTTGGAGCAGGTTTTACCTGAGTCTGAATCCTTGGACACTGTATTAGTTTTCTAGGGCCGCCATAGCAAACTATCACAGTCTGAGTAGTTTAAAAACAGAAATGTACTTCCTCACAGTTCTGGAGGCTACAAGTCTGAAATCAAGGTGTTGGCAGAGTTGGTTCCTTCTAAGGCCTCTCTCTTTGGCTTGCCGACGGCTTATTGATTTCCTCTGATAGCTTCACGCAACCTTCTCTGTATGTGTATCTGTGTCCTTACCTCCTCTTCTTATAAGAACAACAGTAACTTTGGATTAGGGCTCACTCCAATGATCTCACTTAACCTTAACTTCCTTCCTTCCTTTTTTCTTTCTTTTCTTTTCTTTCTTTCCTTCTTTCTCTTTTTTTCTTTCCTTCTTTCTTTCTCTCTCTCTCTTTCTTTCTTTCTTTCTCTCTCTCTCTTTCTTTCTCTTTTCTTTCTTTCCTCTCTCTCTTTCCTTCCCTCCCTCCCCCCTTCCTTCACTCCCTCCCTCCCTCCCTCCTTCCTTCCTTCCTTCATTCCTTCCTCCCTCCCTTCCTTCCTTCCTTGCTTTTCTGAGACGGGGTCTCACTCTGTCACCCAGGCTGCAGTGCAGTGATACAAACATGGCTCACTGCAGCCTTAATCTCCTGGGATTAAGTGATCCTCCTGCCTCAGAGGTCCCTCTCATATAGCTTGGACTACAGGCATGTGCCACCATACCTCGCTAATTTTTTTGACTTTTTGTATAGTGAGACTTAGTCTTACTTTGTTGCCCAGGCTGCTCTTGAACTCCTGGCGTTAATCAATCCACCATGTCAGCTTCCCTAAGTGCTGGGATTCCTAGTATGAGCGACCATGCCTGTCCCTTCATGAAAAGAGTCTGTCCCCAAAGACACTCAGTCATGTTCTGAGGTACTGGGGATTAGGACTCCAACAGAATTTGGGTGGCGGACACAGTTCAGTCACATTGTTTAGTGGCCAGACGACATTGGGTTTAAAAACAATAGAATGTAAGGGGAAAAGTTCTCAGGAAAGTATAAATAAATGCCTTGCCAAGGTAATAATTTATAAATAAATAAACTGCAACCTGAGTTTGGTGCAAACATAATTGCAACACATCTTTACTAATCAAAATAGGAACCATTACAATTACAATCAACACATTTTTGCCAATGAGAAATAAGTTTGTTTATTCCTGTAGCATAAAAATCCATGCTTCAGGATTTGATGAACTCTTGGAAAGCATTTTCTGCATCCTGTTGGTTGTGGAAGCATCTTCCCTGCAAAAAGTTGTTGAGATAGTTGAAGACGTGGTAGTCAGTTGGTGAGAGGTCAGGTGAATAGGGCAGATGAGGCAAAATGTCATAATCCAATTTGTTCAACTTTTTTTTTTTTTTTTTTTTTTTTTAGACGGAGTCTCTCTCTTTCTCCCAGGCTGGAGTACAGTGGCACGATCTCAGCTAACCTCAACCTCCAACTTCCGGGTTCAAGAGATTCTGCTGCCTCAGCCTCCCGAGCAGCTGGGATTACAGGCGCACACCACCATACCTGTCTAATTTTTGTATTTTCATCATGTTGGTCAGGAGGGTCTTGATCTCCTGACCTTAAGTGATCTGCATACATTGGTCTCCCAAAGTGCTAGGATTACAGACATGAGCCACAGCACTCGGCCTAATTTGTTCAACTTTTGAAGTACTGGGAGTATGATATGCCATTGGGTGTTGTCATGGAGAACTGGGCTGTTTCTGTTGTCCAGTGCCCGCTACAGGTGTTGCAGTTTTCGGTGTATCTCATCAGTTTGCTGAGCATACTTCTCAGATGTAATGGTTTCGGCGGGATTCGGAAAGCCGTAGTGGATCAGACCAGTAGCAGACCACCAAACAGTGACCACAATTCTTTTGTGGTTTTGTTTTGTTTTGTGAGACAGAGTTTCACTCTTGTTGCCCAGGCTGCAGTGCAATGACGTGATCTCAGCTCACTGTAACCTCCGCCTCCCGAGTTCAAGTGATTCTCCTGCCTCAGTCTCCCCAGTAGCTGGGATTACAGGCGCCTGCCAACATGTCTGGCTAACCTTTCATATATGTTTGATAGAGACGAGGTTTCATCATGTTGGCCAGGTTGGTCTTGAATTCTTTACCTCAGGTGATCTACCTACCTAGGTCTTCCACATTGCTGGGATTACAGGTGTGAGACACCAAAGTGGGCCAACATGACCTTTAATTTGGTGCAAGTTTGGTTTTGGGAAGTGCTTTGGAGCCTTTCGGTCCAACCACTGAGCAGATGGTTGCTGGTTGTCTGTAAAATCCACTTTTCATCACAATCTGATCAAGAAATGATTTGTTGTTGTTGCATAGAATAAGAAAAGATGACACTTCAAAACAACAATTTTTTTTTTCACTCAGCTCATGAGGCACCCACTTCTGGAGATTTTTCACCTTTCCAATTTGCTTCAAATGCAAATGACCATATAATGGTTGATGCTGAATTCTTTGGCAACTTCTCTTGTAGCTGTAAGAGGATCAGCTTTAACAATTGCTCTCCCTTGGTCGCTGTCTACCTCTGATGGGCGATCACTATGCTTCTCATCTTCAAGTCTCTCCTCTCCTTTGCAAAACTTCTTGAACCATGATTGCACTGTACGTTCATTAGCAGTTCCTGGGCCAAAGGCATTGGTGATGTTGCGAGTTCTCTCTACTGCTTTACAACCCATTTTGAACTTAAGTAAGAAAATTGCTCGAATTTGCTTTTTGTCCATAGTCTAAAATAAACATCAAATAAACAGCAAATAATAAGACGTTCACAAAAAACATAAAGCGAGAAATGCACATTAAAATGATGTATAACATAACCACATTTATTTAAGAATGTGCTTCGTTATCAAACGGCCAATTTCAACAATGCAAAAACCGCCATTACTTTTGCACCGACCTAATACGTGTGGGAATTAAGAGGAAGGAATTATATCTAGCTTTTGAAGTGTGTCAGGGATTTGAGGAAGAAGCAAAATGTGTATCAGTGATCTTAGCCACAGCAATCAAAACCAACTCTGGCTTCCATAAAGAGGTTTTTGTTTTTTTTTAATTCTGGGAAGAATACGAGGAGACTCACAGCATACAAGGAAAAGATGAAGAGCATGTCTTGTGAAAAAATAAATAGAAGTTGTTCCAAGAGGTCTGGGTAGCAGGAACTGATGAAGAGCTCCTTCAGAAAGCCTATTCCAGAGTGAATCTGTGTGTTACTTCTGCCATTACAGCACATCCCTTGAGAGTCACACTCCAAAGATAGAAAATTCAACAAGGCTATCTTGAGACATGTGTCCACTCTTTAGCTTGTGGAACCTAGGACACTTGGAAAAAAGGCTGTATCCAATAGGAGCAGGTGGTACCCTAAAGAGATATCAAGGCTGGGGGAGTAAGAGCTGAGCAGGCAAAAGCAGCACCGCAGATGGACATATCATACTGAGTTTAAAACTGGGGAAACTGAGACTTAGCTTTAGGGGTAACTGATACTTTAAGAGATCTAGAAATTATAAGACACCTTGCTAATTCTAAATGATGGAGTCTTTCTACTTACCACATAGTGCATCAGTCTGCCCACTCCCAGAGTGAATACATTAATATATGGGTATATATATAAATAAACAGGCAAATACATGACTAGGTTAGAATTCTAGAATTTCAATCCACTTACATATACTCACTTGCACTACTAAATTGAATTGAAGGTCTAGGTATGCTTAATAAGAGAGCTTTCTTTATTTGGTTATCATCAATATTCAATGAAGAATTTGAATCCACATAATCCACTTATCATAAAAGAGGAGCAAGTTCTAGTTTTTCCTCCTGTCAATTCACTTGGGCTTTGACAAGCTGAGGAGCCTTTGCATCCAGCTAAACTCCTGCAGGTGATCTCTGCTTTCCTGCCACTGTCAAGTCCACAGGCAGGGGTCAGGCCCAACTCTATGTTCACAGCAGCACTTAATCCATTATTGAAACCAACAATGTGAACAGCTTTGTCTTATACATGCAAGAGGGAAGACCACAGCTCCATGTTTGGGGAAAGGGAGCTGGGATAGGTCAGGCAGACAACAAGCTCTACATCAATCAATTTATCAGTTATGTATTGAGCCTCCACCTATGTGTTCAGTGATAAGCAAGCCCACAAGTGAAAAAGCAAATGATGAACAAGCCAACAGGCACTTCTCAGGAATGCTTCATCTCTATAGCTTAGTAACTAAGACCTGAGAGCTGACATGTTAGACAAATGCAGACATCCTCAGGATACCGGTCCAGTACACCTTAAGACTGTCAAAGTCATGAGAGCAAGGAAGGACTAAGAAGCTGTAATAAGACCAGAGGAGAACGAGAAGACATTGCTACTAAATGGAATGTGGTATTCTGGATTGCCTGGTGAAATAGAGAGAGGACTGTATTGTGGCAAATAGTGTCCCCCCCCAAAAAAATGTATTTCCACCAAGCACCTGTGACTATGACCTTATTTGGAAATCGAGCCTGTGCAGATGTAGTCAAGCTAAAATGAGGTCACACTGGGTTAGGGTGAGCCATAGAAGCAATATGAAAAGAGGAAAATTTGGATACAGAGACAGGCATAGGGAAAAACAGCAAGTGAAGATGGAGACAGTGATTGGAGCGATCATCTACAAGTCAAGAAACAGCAAGAACTAGCAGCAACCATTGGGAGCTAGAAGAGAGAATGCAAAACCCTTCCCTGGTGCCTTCAGAGGGAGCATGACCTTCTGGGCACCTTGATTTTGAACACCCAGCCTCAATCAATTTTTGTACTCCTACTATGTCAGTTACTGCCCCAGTTAACAATAGTGGTCACATACACGCTCAGACACACACACACTAGTAAGTGTCAGTGCTTACTGTGTGCAAAGACCTGCTTGGCTCTTTGCATCCCTTTTGTTCATTTGTTTTTTTGTTTTGTTTTGTTTTTTGTTTTTGTTTTTTGGTTTCTTTTTAGACGGTCTCACTCTGTCACCCAGGCTTGAGTGCAGTGGTACAATCTTGGTTCACTACAGCCTCTGCCTCCCAGATTCAAGAGATTGAAACAACAGAGTAAGTTTCTGTTGTTGCAAGCCACCCAGCCTGTGGTATTTTGTAGAAACAACTGTGGAAAACTAATATAAGGACATTAACGGAAAAATGGTAAAATATAGATAAAAGCTGAGGCTCAGTCAATAATAATGTACTGAAGTTAATTTCTTAGTTTGACAAATCTACCACCCTGATGTAAGATGTCATCAATAGAGTAAATTGGGTGAAGATCATGCCAGGATTCTGTGTGCTAACTTTACAAGTGTCTATAAATATAAAATTATTCCAGAAATGTTTTTAAAGTTTATTTTGGAGGAATAAAAGGCAACACACAGGCTGTGTCATCTTTGAATGGCCAACTCTCTAAGCTTCAGTCTCTTCATGCATTAAATGGAAATAATCATAGCCCTACTCAGAGTTGTGGGTTTTAAAATGCGATAATGCATATAAAGTGCTTAGCAGGTCACACCTTTTTCCATTTTGATTCTGTCACTTGATCTATTTGCCAGCCTTTCCAGAATCATGTCACAGTGAATTTGGCCAGGTCTTGCCCTCCTTCATTCTGTTGCTTAAAATATTAACAGAGAAAAGGACAGGACCCTTCTGGCTGCTGCTGGATTCAGTGGCAGCAACTCCACTGAGCAAGGATAGTCTTCCAATTCACTATGGATCCAGCTAACTCATGTGTTACATCTCAGATTAAAATCTAGACACCTCACAAATCAGCATTTCCCACATGCCCAGTAACTGAGTAACCTTAATAAAAAAAATAAGTGAAGTTATGCTTATTTAACTGATATGATGCAGACAAGGAAAATTTTTAAGTGACATAACATAATGGTTAGGTGGAGTTAGATTAACTAGATTCAAACTCTAGCTATACTACTTACTGGTGATGTGCTATTGGGCAATTCAATTACACTTTCTTAGCCTCACTTCTCTCATTTATAAAATAAAGACAAAAATACATTTTTCATAAAGTTGCTAAAAAGATTACATTTAAAAATATAGGCTAAATGGTTGGGCAGAGTTACACCTTCATGTAATTCTAGGAGTTTGGGAGGCCAAGGTAGTTGCTTAAGGCCGGGAGTTCAAGACCATCCTTGCCAACATGACAAAACCCCGTATCTACTAAAAATACAAAAATTAGCTGGGCATGGTGGCCCATGCTTGTAGTCCCAGCTACTTGGGAGGCTGAGGCATGAGAAGCACATGATCCCAGGTGGTAGAGGTTGCAGTGAGCTGAGATCGCACCACTGCACTCCAACCTGGGCAACAGAGTGAGACCCTGTCTTTAAAACAAAAAAGCATGCAAAGCCAAGCCATAGGTCTTTTCACACAATAACCACTGCTGACATTTACTAGTGTGTATGTATGTGTTAGTGCATCTGCAAGTACTGTTATTAACTTGAGCAGTGACTGACATAGTAGGAGCACAAAAATTGGCTGTTTGAGGATAAGCTTTGTACACATGAGGACACAAGGAACCAAACGGAGGCTGTGACTGGTCCAAAGTCATGGTGCAAGTAAATGGCAGATGCACCAGTAGAATAGGACTCATGACTCCTAAGGCAGTTACTCTGCAGAGATCTTGGAAATAATCTAACTGCTTTTATTTTGTAAATATGGAAAGTGAATCCCAAAAAACCACACGGGATAGAGCTTATCCAGCGCACTATGATTTATTAGTGGTAAGTATGATGCCCCATCCCATGTGTTTCAACTCCTGATCCATGCTTTTCTCTGGCTATTCTGAGTTCTCAACAGCACCTAATAAAATCTATGCATCAAGCATCCAGTCTTCAGGCGAAGAGTTGACTGTTGATATCTAGCATCTCAAAAGCCAGGGTCAGCTCTGAGAGCTGTCAGACCTTTGAGCAAGGACAGTGGAGTGAGGACAGTAAAGCCCGGGCAGATTTGATTCAAACACAGAGCTTGCTGAAAGACCTGTGGTTGTACCTTAATGTAAATACTGAAAAAAGCACAGTAATCCCAGAGATTTAGACAGTTTACATCCCAGCTAAGCAGTACTTTGGGCACGTGGAAGCACCGAGAATATTTCAGCCTAGCCTGGCCTCATTCACACTGTGGACGTACAAGAAAATCACTTCTTTCTGTGCTGTAGTCAATATTAGAAATAACAATAGCAGAGTTTCAAAGTGCCTTGTGGGTTTCAAAAAGACATTTTGACTTTTAGCCACTGTCTCATTTGAGCCTCACAACAGCACTTCAGGTTATTACTATATAATAGCCCCTACATTATACATAAGAAAACAGGTCATGGGGCACAGTGCCTCGCTCCTGTAATTCTGGCACTGTGGGAGTCTGAGGTGCGTGGATCACAAGGTCAGGAGTTCAAGACCAGCCTGGCCAAGATGGTGAAACTCTGTCTCTACTAAAACTACAAAAATTAGCTGGGCATGATGGTGGACACCCGTAATCCCAGCTACTCAGGAGGCTGAGGCAGAGAATTGCTTCAACCTGGGAGGTGGAGGTTGCAGTGAGCCGAGATCATGCCACTGAACTCCAGCCTGGGCAACAGAGTGAGACTCCATCTCAAAACCTATACTTCCGATCAATGAAAACAGTAGGGTCAGGGAGATAGAGTATTTGATATGGTCTGGCTCTGCATCCCCACCCAAATCTCATCTTGAATTGTACTCCCATAATTCCCACATTTTGTGGGAGGGACCTAGTGGGAGATAATTGAATCATGGGGGTGTTTTCTCCCACACTGTTCTAATGGTAATGAAGAAGTCTCATGAGTTTTGATGGTTTTATAAGGAGAAACCCATTCGCTTGGCTCGCTTTGCCTGCCGCCGTCCATGTAAGACATGACTTGCTTCTCCTTGCTTTCTGATATGATTGTGAGGCTTCCTCAGCCATGTGGAACTGTAAGTCTATTAAACCTCTTTTTTTGTATTTGACCAGTCTCAGGTATGTCTTTATCAGCAGTATGGAAACAGACTAATAAAGTATTGGTGACTTTATTGACAAATATATATTATCAACAATGATGATAAGGAAATTAGTAGTTGCAAATTTTGCTGAGCGTGTATCACTGTCCCAAACATGTTAACCATATTTGTGGTTTAATTTCTGCACAAATCTGTGAGATTGGTGTAACATTGTCTAGTTTTATTCTGAGACACAGAGAGGTTAAGCAACTTACCTGAGATCACACAGCTAGGAAATGGGGGAGTCAAGGTGTGATGTCAGGCAATCTATTCCCAGAGCCATTGTTTTTACCATAAATTGTAGCAAATGTGGCCTCTTGCTAAACAATAAACTGTTAACACTTATCCTTAAAGAACTCACAGGCTAGTTTGGGGAACCTGACACATAAATTGGATCATTACAATTCAAGGAGATAAAAAAGATAAGATGCACTATCAGAGCAATGACAGCAGAGTGACAAAAATCAATATGTTGGATCTTGGATTGAAACCCAGGCCTCCTGACTGCATAGTCAATATTTGTTTATTCTTTCATTTATTCAATAAATATTAGATTGAACATTATAACTAAAAAAGTCATTCTTCTTCCCCGGAAGAAGCAATCATTACAGCCCAGAGAAAATATTTCTCAAAACAAGTTAAGCCCATCACAGCCTTAGTTCCGATGTGAACACGTCAAGAGTTCATTGATCATAAACTGAAGTGAGGGCTAGTCAGTTCTCCACTGCTTCAGCCCACACCCACGCCCTGACCACTGCCATAAAGGGGCACCAAGGAACATTCCTTTAAACCCATTTAGCAGTGTGCCCTGATTTAATACAGCCTCAAGTTAAATTGTTTTCACTAATACAAGCTTAATGAGGGCCCCTTTAATCCCCTCAGCAATTTTCTTTTCAGAGGCTGGGTCTTGGCTCTACCAGGAGAACTGTGCTCTCTGGTGGAGGGTCTCCAGCTTAAGTCTTTTGAGGAATTCCAAGAATGTAACAATGATCAGCACGTTCTTTAGATGTAAATAAGGGTTTTAAACCAATCCCCACAAAAACATCTTTGAAAAATGTGGCTCAGATTTCCATACCTACTCCTTTTGGGGTCAGACATATCTCGGAATACACTTTTCCCAATAAAAATATTTTGGGGATAGGACAGATTAGCTTTTACTTTAAAAAGGCAAAGAAAATGGAGCTTTATTCCTAAAATAACTCTAAAAATTCTGCTATAAATTTCACTCTCAAGCTCAGAGTATGTGAGGTGAAATTATAAAATACGCCTGCTGCAACGTGACTTCCAAATATGGCTATAGCTCTTTCATTTTTTCAAATAATCACAAGAATATCCACCTAGCCTATTAGTGGAAAGATGCAGAGTTGAGACCTTTTCCAGCAATGGCTGTGTAAGCGTATCAGCATATCCACTCCATTTAAGGGGAGTGGGGCCAGGGCTGTGGTTCTGATTCTTAGTAGCAAGAAGAGAAAAAACTGATTTTTGATCTGTTAGCTATAATTTCTTCTCACTGCCACACTGTGCCACTATGAGACTCGTCCTGCCTAACCTGATATTTGATGCACCTCCACTGTTACTGAGATGATCTTTTTGATCTAAGTCATCGGTCAGAATACAGAAAATCTCCATGGCGGATGATAGAAGAAATGTAGTCGCTTTGCTTCAAAGCTTAACCAGGGTGCCTGGGTACAGCTTCAGCCACTGCTTTGCCAAAGCCAGCTCTCCTCTTTGCCGTCCGCTTAGAGCCTGGGTCACCTACCTAAGCTAGCTAGTTTTAGGGGGGCCTTTCTGATCTTTTCTGTCACTAGGCATCAGCTGGATCACCCTGGTCCATCCTGGCCCATCTTCCTCACCTGTCATTGGGCTTTTAATTCAAACTATTTTTTTATTTTTCTCTTCAGAGATCAGCTTTGCATGCCAGACATCTCAGTGAATGACACCCTGACCAAAGTTCTGCCCTTCTCAATCACCACTTTCCTCATGGATACCTGTTCATTCTAAATCTATGCAACTGACAGAATCATTGAGTGACTCACCTGAACAAACATCTCCTTCAGGATTTCTCTCACTACCTCTAGTTCTAGAAGAAGAGGCTGGAATTATTTTTCAGGAGCAGCAATATGATCTTGGTAGCAACAATATGTATTCGGAAAGCAGCAACTGTTGAAGGGTATGAATGAATGAGATTGGGAGCCTTTTCCTTTTAATCATAACACAGCATGATGTTTTCTCCTCAGAGTAACTAGAGTGGCATGGAATTGACATTGGATGCACTGGTCAGGGCAGAGAGAGAAGGCAGCCAGAGTGGTAGACGGCTTTGTCTATCTTCTTCTCTTCTGGCCTGGAAGCTAAGCAATTAGGAGCAAGTTTACCTGTGCTTGTTAGCTGATCAGCTGAAGGTGACCCTGGGGAACAGATGAAGGGGATCAGAAAGGAGGTTCCTGGATCTCTACCCCAGCATAACTCTTGAATGGATTAAGCCAGCACCCCTTGAATGTGAACTCTTGGCCGGGCATGGTGGCTCACTCCTGTAATCCAAGCACTTTGGAGGCCAAGGTGGGCGGATCACCTGAGATGGGGAGTTCAAGACCAGCCTGACAAACATGGTAAAACCCCGTCTTTATAAAAAAAAAAAATTAAAAAAAAAAAAAAAAAAAAAGAATGTGAACTCTTGAGACTACCGGGTGAGTGTGGTTGCTCCTGTGCACTCAGAGTACAAATTCATTCAAGAAAACTGCCCTGGCTGGGTGTGGTGGCTCAAGCCTGTATTCCCAGCACTTTGGGAGACCAGGGTGGCTAAGATCAGGAGTTCAAGACCGGCCTGCCCAACATGGTGAAACCCTGTCTCTACAAAAATTAGCCGGGCGTGATGGCAGGTGCACGTAATCTCAGCTACTTGGGAGGCTGAGGCAGGAGGATCGCTTGAACCTGGGAGGTGGAGGTTGCAGTGAGTCGAGATTGTGCCATTGTACTTTAGCCTAGGCTATAGAGCCAGGCTCTGTCTCAAATATAAAAATTAAAAACAAAACAAAACAAAACAAAACAAAACAAAAACCTGCCTTGTTTTTCTGAAAGCCCTGGGCCTTTACCTGTGTTTGTTCCAGAGGCCCAGGTAACTGCCCTTACCTGCTTGTCTTTTTCTAGGGACCTCTGGTCAAACAAATCAATTTAAAACATCAAGTGCTGGAGGAACACAAAGACAGGCGGCAGGAGAGGCCGCAAGGTGCCAGGCTCTGCTTTCAGCTGCTCTGGGTTTCCAAGCACGTTCCAAATATACAACCCCCACTGCCATGGCAAACCTGCCTTTGATGAAACACAATGTACAATCTCTAATGTTGACACAGAACAGATGGGACTTTGATTTTTTTTTTAAATCTGTTCTTGATAGAAGAGAAATAGGCATAATGGATTTTTTCTTTTCTTTTTCTTTCTTCTTTTTTTTTTTGGATTTGGACTCCATTTTTTTTTCTTATCACATGCATACCTAACACAGAATCTTTCCATTCTCTGTCTGTTTGTTTTTGTCATGGGTTATTTCTGTAAGTAGGAGTCTCTGATTGATCAGGCCTTGCTTTTCTCATTAACCAAACAGGATGAAGGTTATTGGTTCCATGTTCCTTTTATCTAGAAAAAAAAAAAATCAGTCATGGGAGCCACCCATGAAGGGTGTCCTCAGACTTACAGGCAACAAGACAATGTCTTATCAACAATGATGTACTGACTGACGACTGGGCCGGGGGTACGGTAAGGGGAGGTGGAAATTATCCCTCACCTATCCCACATGCTGTTGTAATCTAAATGCAGAATGGGCATGCCGTGCAGTCTCAGCCTCAATGGTCCTCTCCATCTCAGCAACGAAAAACCCCACTGACATCAACGCTTCCCCCTCTGACTTCCTCTTCTGCTCCCATATAGAGAAACTCTCAACTTTGTCTTTTTTTAATTATTAGTTTTTATTATTTTTCTCACTGCTTCTGTAGCCACTGATCTCTGCTTTGAAAGTGATTAGATTTAGGTCGTCCAGAATAATTGCTCTTTTAACTAACACAAAGTCCATTGATTTGTGCCCTTTACTACAGCTGCAAAATCCCTTTTGCCATAAAACGCAACATAATTTCCTAGTGTGATATCACATCTTATCCACAGAACTGAGGATTAAGACTGGATATCTTAGGGAGGTGGAAATATAAAGACCTTATGAGGAGATGGCCCTAAATATGTATATACTATGTCCATTTAATAATATAAACATACTATATCCCTCCCCTCATTAAGAGTTGGGGATAGAAAGGAGGGAGGGGAAAAATATATTTTTTAAAAATTGGGGGATAGCCTCCATATACTCTTCATGTCTAGCACAACTTCTAGCAAAATGTAGGTTAACATTGACTAGGGATACAAGACTTCCTTGGGGACATCTGCTTTTCAATCTCAACTTTCATAAAGAAAATAATATTGAAAGTTCTTTGTCTTAGTTAACTATATACTTTCCTTGCTGCCACCCGCCCCCACTGTGCTGTCTAGCAAAATACCTAGCACATAGTGAGCCCACAATAAATAAGATTGAGTGAATAAGTGAACGAATGAATGAATGAATGGAAGTTTTTCACTTAGGCTTAACTGAAGGTATCCGCTGATATCTGCATACCATGCTTAGTTGTTTTTGGTTTTGTTTGTTTGTTTGCTTTGCAAAAAAAAAAAAAAAAAAAAAAAGAGTTGCAGAAAGCTCAGTGTTATGATTTTGGTTTTGGTTTTGCCTTTTAGGCATTTTTTTTTTTTAAGCTTCCTCAGGGATTTGTTCCACTATCATCAACTTACAGGGAATAATGCTATTCTCACCCAGCATAAAGGAGCCAGGCCCTCTCAGTCTAGAGGGAGATTTGCGTAGATGGAAGGGGGGCTCTGCCCGAGGCAACAGAGGGCACCTGAGGAAGAGCCAATTTCCTGAGCCTTCTTTTTGAAAGAATTTAAGAGCCTCACCAGTCTGCCAAGGAATTTGACTGCACAGTACCTAACAGGCTAGATTCTAGCTCAGCAAAAAGTAAAAGGCTCCTACCAAATAAAGCACAGAAAAATCTTCCAGCAACCATCCACAAAAATGACAATGCCTTTTCACTGTTTTTGTTTGTTTGTTTTTATTTATTTATTTAGATGGTGTTTCGTTCTTGTGGCTCAGGCTGGAGGGCAATGGCGTAATCTCAGCTCACTGCAACCTCCACCTCCCATTGAAGCAGTTGTCTTGCCTTGGGCTCCTGAGTAGCTAGGATTATAGGCACCTGCCACCACACCTGGCTAATTTTTGTATTTTTAGTAGAGATAGGGTTTCACCATGTTGTCCAGGCTAGTCTCAAACTCCTGACCTCAAGTGACTCACCTACCTCGGCCTCCCAAAGTGCTGAGATTACAGGCTGAGCCACCGCGACTGGCCTATGTTTTTGTTTTTTGTTTTTTGCCGGTTTTTTTTTTTTTTTTTTTTTTTGAGATGGCGTCTCACTCTGTTGCCCAGGCTGGAGTGCAGTGGCACAATCTCATCTCGGCTCACTGAACCTCCATCTCCTGCATTCAAGCGATTCTCCTGCCTCAGCCTCCTGAGTAGCAGGGATTACAGGTGCACACCACCACACCAGGCTAACTTTTTTGTATTTTTAGTAGAGATGGAGATTTTACCATGTTGGCCAGGCTGGTCTTGAACCCCTGACCTCAAGTGATCTCCCTCACCTTGGCTTCCCAAAGTGCTGGGATTACAGGTGTGAGCCACTGTGCCCAACCCTCCTCACTGTTCTAAAGCTTCCTCCTTGAAAACTGGATTGACAGATGTTGGATTGAAGCGAGGGAGCTTAATGCTGAAGAGGACAGCTGGCAATGTAGCAGGGAAACAGAGCCCACCTTGCTGCAGATAAATCAATGTTCTGCTCTGAGCCATTAGTGGCTGGTTATTATTTAAAAACAAAAACCTGCAAATGTATTGGTTATCCCTCCATCAGACTGTGCCTCCAGAGGATTCTTTTATGATTCTTCTGTTTTCCAAGTTGCACAAAACAATTTCCCATTAACCATATCCTCACACATTCTGCTTACTAAACCAAAGCCATTTACATAATGGGTAATTTCACACACACATTAGCTAAATATATGTATAAACAAATATGTTGCTGAAGTTTGGACACATTTGGAGAATGCAAAACACCTAGACTTAGGGAGAGGTGGAGGATGGGAACCAGGTACATATGAGTTCCAAATTATAGAAAATCAAATATATAAAATAAATATTAGATATAGATAATAAATATTATATATGCAATATTTAAAATAGCACTTGCTATTTTCTTCTAAGCACTGTCCTTGTATTAATTCACTTAATCCTCCCAGATACTATATGGTATAATTGTACAGTCATTTCATATCCCACTGACAGATGGGGAATGATGATATGGAGAGGGTCAGTACTTTGCCCAAGGTCAGAACTGGACACTGAACCCAGGAAGACTGGCCCCAGAGTTCATGTGCATAACTGTGAGACTACTGAAGCCATCTTCATGGGACTGACAAGAATTCTGGACAGAAATACAGTTATAATTAAGCATTCATCGGGCTGAGCTTAGACCCACTTTCTGGTAACCAATAGCCATGTAGCACTGCATACTGACCATTTGCAATCACATTGTTTCTATAGACAAGATTTCTAATGTGAGAATCATAGGACTTTTGCTTAAGAATTGCCTGAGATGATTTTCAGATCCTGAATTCCAGAAAAGCAGCTGATGTTCAACAATGGGAAGACCCACAGAATTACAGACTCAGCATGATTGTGCAGTTTTTTCATTTCCCTGTCCCATGAATTTACCCTGCACTCTGACCAATCAACAATCTTCACACTTTGGCCCACTTCAATACTCTAAAAAACCCTAGCCCAAATTTGGGAGATGAATTTGAGGTTTCCTACCATCTCCTCATTCAGCGGCCCTACAGTTAAATCTCTCTCTGCTACAACTCAGGGTCTCCTCCAGGCGTGTCAGCTTGCTGCACACTGGGCAACAGATTTGTTAGCGCTACACCACTGCCGCGAATCTGCTCAGTGGTGGGCTTTCCAAACTCCGTAACCATTTTAATTCACATGGCTAGGTTTTGCCCCTTGCTACCAGTCAGCTCCAGGTACCTTTCTCTACTTCACTAAGCCTCGATTTCCACATTTGTTCAACAGAGATGGAAATAGAGCCAAGCCCAAAGAGGTAATTGCAATGATTATTCACTACTTCATTGAAAAGCTATTCATGGAGCTCCTAGTGTGTGCCAGGCACTGTCCTGAATGACTAACAGAATTGACAAAACTTCTTCCTTCAGAGAGCCTACAGTAAACAAGATAGACTGGGGAGGAGACAATAAACACAACCGTAGCAAAACTATTATAGTAAATAGGAAGCTAATATAAGCTATTTAAAGAAATATAAAGTACTTTTAAAAAGTGAGTGGCTATTAAAATTTCAAAGGGGGGCCGGGCACAGTG
Organism: Sapajus apella; assembly: GCF_009761245.1. NCBI lineage: Eukaryota > Metazoa > Chordata > Mammalia > Primates > Cebidae > Sapajus > Sapajus apella. The sequence goes on from NW_022436943.1 coordinate 49,782,433, forward strand.
GGTCATGCCTATAATTCTAGCACTTTGGGATGCCAACATGAGTGGATCACCTGAGATCAGGAGTTCCAGACCATCCTGGCCAACCTGGTGAAACTCCATCTCTATTAAAAATACAAAAATTAGCCAGACATGGTGGCACATGCCTGTAGTCACAGCTACTTGGGAGTCTGAGGCAGGAGAATTGCTTGAACCCTGGAAGCAGAGGTTGCAGTGAGCGGAGATCTCAAGACTGCACTCCAGTCTGGGTGACAGAGTGAGACTCTGTCTCAAAAACAAACAAACAAACAAAAATTCCATTGGGGAGAGGGGTCCAGGAAAGTCCTCGATGAGGATGTGACATTTGGGCAACACAACATTCTAAAGGATCTCATGTATTTAATTTGCAATTTAGGTAAAGTAAAACATAAAAATCACTTAGCTTAGTGCTAGCTACAACATGGGTACTTAACAAATAAGTAGTTGCCCAGTAAGGCAAAATAATTATTTTTTAAATTTTCATTTAAAAATAATAGTAGTTACTGTTCTATCTAATAGTGGAGATAGAAAATTTCTCTGGAAGAAACCTTGTTTCCTTTGCTGAAAAACCTGCTGTTTTCAGTACATTTTTTTTCTTTTCTGGGCAGCAAGCAAGAACACCCTTTGAGTCTCAAAATTATTTTATGCATGTCCAATGTGTTGGAGTGATCCTAACAGAAAACAGCCAGCAGTAAAGAAAACATTCATGCCTGCTAAGAAAATCCAGCATAAAAAAAGGGGGAGCTGGCCTTCAGAGCTCATCACCAAAGCCTGGGTGTTCTCTCCAGAAGCAGTGGGACCCATGCAGTCCTACTGACAACAGTAAAGTCTTGCTAAGTCCACAATGCTTTCTAGCAGACAATCTGACTGTGAGAAGCAAAATTATTCTGAAGCAGTCCCCAGCAAGCTCGTCTTCTGGTTATCCAACCAAACTCTAAACTGTGTAATGTTGTGAAGGGACTTTGGATGTGTAATGAAGGTCACTAATCAGTTGTTCTTAAAATAGAGAGATTGTCCTGGATTATTCTGAATGGGCCTAATCTAATCCAATGAGCACTTAAAAGAGGAAGAGGAAGGAGGAAAAGCCAATCAGAGAGATTCAAAACATAAGAGAAACGCCACCTCCTGTTGCTGGAGAAAGTCCACAAGGAAAGTATGAGAAGGAAGGGAAGTTTACAAGGAAAGCATAAGAAGAGCTCCAGGAGCAAAAGACCAGCCTTGGCTGGCAACCAGCAAGGAAACTGTGACCTCAGCCCTGCAACTTCAAAGAACTGAACTTGGCCAAAAACCTAAATGAGCTGGGAAACAGATTAAGCTCCAGGTCCTTCCGAAAGAAACACAGCCTTGCTGAGACCTTGATTTTGGCCTTGGGTAACGGGGCGGAGAAACCAGCTGAGCCAACCCAGACCTCTGACACGTAGGACAATGAGATAATCAATTTGTGTTACATTAAATCACTAAGTTTGTGGTAATTTGTTATGGCACCAATAAGAAATTAACATGCCAACCTTTCAGACACTTTTTAGGGAAAGTGGTTCTGTGTGTGTGTATTTGTGTGTGTACGTGTTAAGTATAAAGGTTCTGTCAACAAAGTGCCTTAACCAGTTGCTCTGTGATGGAGCTTGTGTGTATGAAGTGCACTTGCAGTATTTCTCTTCTTCCTCTTCAACCTGTATTTGGAGAAGTAGCAGTAGGCAGCAAGACTATAGGGCAGTAGAAGCAATGGAGAACCAACCTCTTCACGGGGCTGATCAGGATTAGTCCTCTACCCTCTCTCTCTCTCTCTTCTTTTTGAGACAGTCTCACTCTGTTGCTTAGGCTATAGTGCAGTCGCATAATCTTGGCTCACTGCAACCTCTGCCTCCCAGGTTCAAGTGATTCTCTGCCTAAGCCTCTCAAGTAGCTGGGACTACAGGCAGGTGCCACCACACCTGGCTAATTTGTATTTTTAGTAGAGACGGTGTTTCACAATGTTGGCCAGGCTGGTCTTGAACTCCTGACCTCAGGTGATCCACTTGCTCCAGCCTCCCAGAGTGCTAGGATTACAGTCGTGAGCCATTGTGTCTGGCCTGGCCTTTTGTTTGTTTGTTTTTTTTTTTAGAGGGGGTCTCACTCTGTCACCCAGGCTGAAGTGCAATGGTGTGATCTTGGCTCACTGAAACCTCTGCCTCCCGGGCTAAAGTAATCCTCCCACCTCAGCCTCCTAAGTATTTGGGACTACAGGTGCACACCACCATGCCAGACTTTATTTCTTGTAGAAACAGGGCATCTTGCCATGTTGCCCAGGCTGGTCTCGAACTCCTGAGCTCAAGTGAACTGTCTGCCTTGGCCTCCCAAAGTGCTGAGATTACAGGTGTCAGCCACTGCACCCTTCCATTTCTAACTGTGTGCCTCATCCCTGTCCTCACTCACAGCTCTGACTCACCTCAAGAAAAATCACACAAAATCTTTTTTTGTTGTTTGTTTGTTGTTCTTCCTTTTTAAAAAAAATTTCATTAGGAGACACATAGCATAAAATGTACTATTTTAACCATTTTAAGTGTATAGTTCAGTGGCACTAAGTCCATTCATGCTGTGCAACCATCAGCCCAATTCATCTCCCAAGCATATCATCAGCCCAAACTGAAACCGGTATTTATTAGTGAATAGCTACCCCTGAAAAACAAATAGATTAATCTTTGCGTGAAAAACTCATTGGCATGCTTGAACATATCACAGAGAGAATGCTTTTACATGCATTACCTCAATCATTCATCACAGACTTAGAAAGTTAAGTTTTATTTCCAGAATATCATATCAAATGGGTGACAGAGACTGTGTTTTAATGCGGGTCAGTCTGTGTGACTCCAAACTCTATAATCTTTCTAATGAGTATGCTCAGTAAGTGATCATACTGAGTGTATCTTAAGTAGATGCCCAATAAGTGATCATTTTCTAAGCTATCTGCAACTGTGGAATTCTCTTTTTCTTAAGTTTTACATTGTGGTTGACTTTTAGCGTGACCAAATCAAATAAATTTGACAGAGGTAACAGTTTAAATTTCAGATACCAACTGCATAAAAGGTCTCTCAAGACCTCATTTCAATGCAGAAAATTTTTCCCTCTGAGAGCTGGTGTCAAGGCAATCCATAGAAAAGGAGATCAAGAGATGCTATCCCAGGAGAGAGGGACTGACGAGACTTTTTAGCAAGATACCTGTTTGTATCATTGGAGTCTAAGCTACACCACTGAATAGCTGGATGATCATGGACAAGTTGCTTAACTTCCTTGTTAATAGTTCTCACCTGCAAAATGGGGATAATAATCGTACCTACTTCATAGGGTGGCGAGAACGTTTTGAAATCTCCATTTGAATGTTCAAATAGACACCTCAAATTCAACATATCCAAACATGTTCAAATTAAACATGGTGATTCTGACTCCCTTTCCCAAACTATTCCTAACTTAACTTTCTCCATCCCAATAATTGGGAATTCCATTCTTTAAGTGGCTCCGTTCAAAAAACATGCAAACATAAAAGTAAAGTTTCTTAACTCTTTCCTCACATCCCACATGCATTTGCAAAATTCTGACACCTTAACCTTGAGAAATATTCCCAGAATCCAGCCACTTCTCACCCTTAACTGGTGGAAACCTTGTTTGAGTCACCACAATCACTCACAGTGATTTTCTAATGGTCTCTTTGCCTCCACCTTTGGCCTTCTTTGGTCACTTTTCAAAGCAGTGGCTAGCGAGATACTTTGAAAACATCTGCCGAGGGAAGAGAATCACTTGAACCCGGGAAGGCAGACATCGCAGGGAGTTGAGATTGCAACACTTCAATCCAGACCTTGTCTCAAAAACTAAAAACAAAAGTTGTAATATAACTGATATAATTGATACTGGTTTTTTTTTTTTTTTTTTTTTTTTTTTTGAGATGGAGTCTTGCTCTGTCACTCAGGCTACAGTGCAGTGGCATGATCTCAGCTCACTGAACCTCCACCTATTGTGTTCAAGCAATTCTTTTGCCTCAGCCTCCCGAGTAGGTGGGATTACAGATGCCCACCACTGTGCAGCTTAATTTTGTATTTTTAGTAGAGACAGGGCTTCACCATCTTGGCCTGGCTGGTCTTGAACTCCTGACCTTGTGATCCACCCACCTCGGCCTCCCAAAATGCTCGGTTTACAGGTGTGAGCCACCGTACCTGGCTGATACTTACTTTTTAAATCATTTGTTTCTCTCTACTAAAATATAAGTTTTATGAAGACATAACTTTTGTCTATTTTGTTCACTGTTGCATCTCTCAACTTTGGTGCTATTCACATTGTGGGCAGGAGGATTCTTTGTTGCAGGAGAATCTTCTGTATGTTGTATGATGTTTAGCAGCCACCCTGTCTTCTCCCTACCACATGACAATAGCACCTTCCCAGTTAAAATATGCTGAATGACTCTGAATATGTTGCCACATGTTCATCAAGAAGCAAACTCTGTCCCTGGTCAGTATCATTGGTCTAAAGCAATATCTAACACAAAGCAAATGCTTGGTAAGTGCGTGTTGAATAAATAAATAAAAAGTAATGGTATTACTATGTCTAAAGCAGATAGAACAGTGCTTGGCACATAGTAAGTACTCAAGAAATGTTCATTATGTTCATTATGAGGAATGTGGTGTTTCTGTTATTGTTGCTGTGTTGCTGTCTACATCTAGAATAAACCATAGAGACAACTATTTTGTGGAGCCTTAGGATTTGATACAAATTTCACTTTTTAAAAATATATTTGAATTATTTAAAAAACTGCAATACAAAACTCATAATTAGAAATGTTAACACATTGGATGCCACCAATTCATTAACTTGTGTTGCCACATTAACTTATTTTTGTACAGACCTTGGAATACACCATCTTCTGCCATCTCTGTGCACACATTTTAAATGTGCTGCTGATTAGGAGGCTATAGGTTGGCACTGGTATGTATTTTTATCCCTGTCTATGCCTGTTGGCTCATGTGAAACTGTTCAAGCAAGTATTCTATGGTAGAGTAGTATCAAACATACATTGCTTTAATCTGCCCACATTCAACTGTACAAGCTCGGCCAAAAAATAAAGAGAGAGAAGCATAATTTTCATTGAACATGAGCCCCTGATGCAAGACAATTACTTCATCTGGTGCTCAACTAAGCAACAGAAATCTGTTCTACCCTGGAGGAACAATTGTCTGTATTAGACTTAGTGTAAAGATGGGCTACTACACAAAACTAATATATCGTATTTTATGGGAGAGTTAGATTTTTCATGGGCAATTTTGACCATATATGTTTATAGTCCTATATATAATCTCAGCATCCAAAAGTTACTTGAGAACAGCATTTGAAGTAATTCATTTGATAGCAAATACTGTGAGATTATTTACGGTCATTGTTTTCCCTAAAACAATGAGATGGCATGAAATGCTGCCCCAGACCTCACTGAAGAGAAAACACATGCACCTTATTACCTTTATAAAATACAACAAAAGGCCAATCATGGCGGCTCATGCCTATAATCCTAGCACTTTGGGAGACCGAGGCAGGTGAATCGCGAGGTCAAGAGATTGAGACCATCCTGGCCAACATGGTGAAACCCCCGTCTCCACTAAAAATACAAAAATTAGCTGGGCACGGTGGTGTGCCTGTAGTCCCAGCTACTTGGGAGGTTGAGGCAGGAGAATCACTTGAACCCAGAGGCAGAGGCTGCAGTGAGCCGAGATCGTGCCACTGCCCTCCAGCCTGGGTAACAGAGCGAGACTCTGTCTCAATAAATAAATAAATAAACAAATAAATAAAATGACAATTCTGAGTTCCAAAACATATCTGACCACAGAGTTTTAGATGAATTACAGATTGGTGGCTAGTTTCCAAATCCCTTGCTGGTTTTTGACGCTGATGCCTGAATAAGAAGTTACTTAATAATGCTGCCAAACTACTATTCAGCACCACTCAAAAAATGCTCCCTACCTGTATCCCTCATGTCAAAGACTGACAATGAAAGGAAAATGCATGTAGCAGGAATAATAGATGCAGAAAGTTTTAATGCTGAATATAAATTTAGGGTACTTACCTCATTTCATATTTATAATATGAAATAAAATTAGTTGTGATATAATCCATAATCCATATAAACCACCAAGCATAAAGACTGAATGTGCTAAATACTGTTTTGGTTTTTTTTTTTTTTTTTTTTTTGTTTTTTTTTTTGAAATGGAATCTTACTCTGTCACCCAGGCTGGAATGCAGTGGCTCAATCTCGGCTCACTACAACCTCTGCCTCCCAGGTTTAAGCGATTTTCCTCCCCCGGCTTCCTGAGTAGCAGGGACTACAGGCGCACCACCACGCCTAATTTTTTTTGTTTTGTTTTGTTTGTTTTTTTAGTAAAGACAGGTTTTTACCATGTTGCCCAGGCTGGTCTTGAACTCCTGGCCTCAAGTGATCTACTAGCCTCAGGCTTCCAAAGTGTTGGGATTACAGGCATGAGTCATGGCACCCAGCCCTAAGTGTAACTTTTATTAATATTATCATCATCATCATTGTCATGGCTGGTGGTTAATATTTGAAACCAAATTTCTTCCTAGTCTTTCATCACACTTCAGCAATAGTTTATTTAAAGATAATCCTGGGATTACAAGGCAAACTGTTAAAAGTTGTCAAATGACCAGGCACAGTGTCTCATGCCGGTAATCCCAGCAGTTTAGAAGACCGAGTCAGAACAAAATACCCCATGCTCATGTACCAGAAGACTTAATATTGTTAAGATGACAATACTATCTCAATTAATTTGCAGATTCAGCACAGCCCCTATCAGAATCCCAGCTGACTTTTAATCGAAATTGAAGCTTATTCTAAAATTTATAGAAATTTGCAAGGGACTTAGAATAGCCAAAATTATTTTGAAAAAGAAGAACAACGTAGAAGAGCTCACATTTCCCAATTTCAAAACTTACTACAAGGCAACAGTAATCAAGACAGTGTGTGATACTACATTAAGGATAGCCATATAGATCAATGGACTAGAATTAAAAGCCCAGAAATAAAACCATGTGTTTAGAGCCAACTGATTTTTGACAAGGCAGTCAAAATCATTTAATGGGGAATGATCTTCAACAAATCGTAGCGGGACAAACATAACCACATGCAAGAGTGAAGCCGGGCCTTACTGAGGAAATGTGGTCTCTTTCCAGGTCCACAAGGGGGCGTAGTTTTAATGGCAAGAACTTCCTAGCGCCATGCCTCCCCTCCCATCTTGCTCCATCCTGGAGATTTAACAGTTTATGTTTCAATTTCCCAGGCGCAGGAAGAAACTAAGAGTCAATCACTCCAGTGGAAGCTCTAGGGAACTCCTTTCATTGGCCTGGGGTCTTAGAGAAGGTGGGGATTCCTCCCAGGTTAAAGAAGGTGGGGGTTCCTCCCCTTCTTCCACACCCCCTTCAAACTCCATGTTTCGATCCCCTTCCATGAACACTCTCGTGCTCATGGAAGCTGTTTTTCTCTATCCTGGATTTTCCCTCTGGAGTCCTCTTTGAACGCTCTTTCGTAGAAGCCTGTCTTCCCCTCCTAAACTCCATCTCTCTCTAATCCCTTCCACTCAGTGTGGAAGTTGCTTTCCTCTCCTGGATTCCATCTTTCTGGATTCTCTCACTCAGTGTGAGAGTTAGCTGTTTATTTCTCTTTCCTTCTCCGATTTCCCTCTCTCTCTCTAAATAAATCACTTTCTTTATTTTTTATTTATTTTTTTTTTTTGAGACGGAGTTTCGCTCTCGTTACCCAGGCTGGAGTGCGATGGCGCGATCTCAGCTCACCACAACCTCTGCCTCCTGGGTTCAAGCAATTCTCCTACCTCAGCCTCCCGAGTAGCTGGGACTACAGGCGTGCACCACCATGCCCAGCTAATTTTTGTATTTTTAGTAGAGACGGGGTTTCACCATGTTGACCAGGATGGTCTCGATCTCTTGACCTCGTGATCCACCCGCCTCGGCCTCCCAAAGTGCTGGGATTACAAGCGTGAGCCACCGCGTCCGGCATAAATCACTTTCTACAAACATTTTTGAGTCAGGCATTTACTGCACACTGTGTCGTGGTCCCCTCTCTCATTCTTGAGAGAGCAGGCGACCAAAAACCTAGAGAAATGTCCCTTAAGGGGAGCTGAAGGCACTCTGAACCCCTGAACCCCAATATTACATTACTTCACACCATATACAAAATTTTACTTGAAATAGATCAAAGACCAAAATGTAAGAACTAAAACTACAAAACTCTTAGAAGAAAGCATAGGGTTAAATCTACATGACCTCAGATTTGGCAAAATATTGTTGGATATAAAACCAAAATCATAAGCAATGAAACAAAAATAAATGAATTAGACGTCAAAAAAATAAATACAACATTTGTGTTTCAAAGGATACCATCAAGAAAGTAAAAAGACAATCCACCGAATGGGAAAAAAATTTGCACATCATATATCTAATAAAGGACTTGTATGCAGAATATATTAAACACCCCTCTTAACAACTTAATAATAAAAAGGCAAATAACCTAATTTTAAAAATGGGCAAAAGATCAGAAAAGATATTTCTTCAGGGGGATGATCCAAGATGCCGTTTAGGAACAGTTCAGGATTGCAGCTCCCAGTGAAAGCACAGAGGGTGAGTGGATGCCGCATTTTTATTGCCCGCAGACAAGGCAATTCCCAGGCGGAGGAGCTCCACGGGTCGCCAGCTCAGCTGTTTCCGCCAGCGCGGCTGTGCCGGCCAGCGCCACTGCTTTGCCCCACGCAGCTGCTTTGCCCCGCATGGCTGCTTTGTCGGCGCCCCAGAGCAGCGGTTCTCCATACAAAATACACCAGTCCGGGTGCCCTTTTGGCTGGCGATTGGAGCCATGGGAAGTTGCCTATTCATCTGATTAAAAAGGGGACTGAGCAGGGAACCAGGACAGTAGATTCCAGAGCAAAAAAAGAGCAATGAATCTCAGTGCCGCTGTTTAAGCCAGCGCAGTGAGTCGCCGCAGGAGAAAACACACAGACCCTGGTGCCTCTTCAACAGGTGACTGGAACACCAACTTAAAAAAAAAAAAAAAAGGCTCTGAGGCAGGGATCCAGGCGATCAGGCTCGGCTGGTCACACCCCCACAAAAGAACAGCAATCAGAAACTCTCTGGATTGAGTGTTTCACAGCAAGCGCAGCTGAACCCAGGATGGTTCAGCTCTGTGGGGGAGGGGCGTCTGCCATTACCAAGGCAGCCCGCCACTACGGAGGTAGTCAGCCAATGCTGAGGCAGCCCGACGTTGCCAAGGCAACCTGCCACTACAGGGAGACTCTGCCCTAACAGAGGCGGGCCACAATTGCCGAGGCAGTTCTAACTACACCCATATAAACAGGACTGCAGGGAAGTTCACTCGGCGCTGGGCAGAGCCCACAGCAGCTCAGCAAAGCCTCTACAGGCAGACAGTGATTAGGCTGCCTCCTTGCTGGGCAGGGCAGCTCTGAAGGAAAAAAAAGAAGGCAGCAACATAACAGAAACTCATACATAAAGCCCTAAATCCCTGGGACAGAGCACCTGGGAACAAAAAGCGGTTTATGAGTTCGGCTGCAGCAGACCTAAACGTACCTGCCCAGCAGCTCTGAATGAACAATGGAGCTCACAGCTCAGCATTTGAGCTCCTATAAAGAAAAGACTGTCACCTCAAGCAGCTCCCTGACCCCTGTATATCCAAAGAGTCACCTCATAAAGGAGAGATCAGATTGACACTTAGTGGGTATTGTTCTGGGACAAAGATAGCAGAAGAAGAAAACTGGTAACAACCCTTACTGTTCAGCAGCTGCTACAGGTGATCCCCAGGCAAGCAGGGCCTGGAGCGAACCTCAGCAGACCTACAGCAGAGGGGTCAGACTGTCAGAAGGAAAACCAAGAAACACAAATAACCTCATCATCAACAAACAGAATGTCCACTCAGAGACCCAATCTGAAAGCCAGCAACTACAAAGACGACAGGTGGTTAAATCCATAAAGATGGGAAGAAACCAGCACAAAAAGGATGAAAACACCCGAAACCAGAACACCTCTCCTCCTAAAAGGGATCACAACTCCTCACCAGCAAGGGAACAAGGTTGGATGGAAAACGTGTGTGATGAAATGATAGAATCAGACTTCAGAAGGTGGGTAGTAAGAAACTTCTGTGAACTTAAAGAACATATTCTAACCCAATTCAAAGAAACTAAGAACCTTGAAAAAAGATTTGACGAAATGCTAACGAGAATGAACAAAATAGAAAGGAATATAAATGAATTAATGGAGCTGAAAAACACAGCACAAGAACTTCGCGAAGCATGCACAAGTATCAACAGCCGAATTGACCAAGCAGAAGAAAGGATATCAGAGGTTGAAGATCAACTCAATGAAACAAAACAGGAAGGCAAGAATAGAGAAAAAAGGGTAAAAAGGAATGAACAAAGTCTCCAAGAAATGTGGGACTATGTGAAAAGACCTAATCTACGTTTGATAGGCATACCTGAATGCAACGAAGAGAATGAATTCAAGCTGGAAAATACTCTACAGGATATTATCCAGGAAAACTTTCCCAACCTAGCAAGGCAGGCAAATATTCAAGTCCAGGAAATACAGAGAACACCACAAAGATATTCGTCAAGAAGAGCAACCCCAAGGCACATAATCGTCAGGTTCACCAGGGTTGAAATGAAGGAGAAAATACTAAGGGCAGCCAGAGAGAAAGGTCGGGTTACCCACAAAGGGAAGCCTATCAGACTCACAGCAGATTTCTCAGCAGAAACCCTACATGCCAGAAGAGAGTGGGGGCCAATATTCAACATCCTTAAAGAAAAGAACTTTCAACCCAGAATCTCCTATCCAGCCAGACTAAGCTTCATAAGTGAAGGAAAAATAAAATTCTTTGTGAACATGCAAGTACTCAGAGATTTCGTCACCACCAGGCCAGCTTTACAAGAGCTCCTGAAAGAGGCTCTACACATATAAAGGAACAACTAGTACCAGCCACTCAAAAAACATGCCAAATGGTAAAGAGAATCAACACAATGAAGAATCTGCATCAACCAATGGGCAAAACAGCCAGCTAGCACCAAAATGACAGTATCAAATTCACACATAACAATATTAACCCTAAGTGTAAAGGGACTAAATGCCCCAATCAAAAGACACAGACTGGCAAACTGGATAAAAAGCCAAAACCCATCAGTGTGCTGTATCCAGGAAACCCATCTCACATGCAAGGATACACAAAGGCTCAAAATAAAGGGATGGAGGAAGATTTACCAAGCAAATGGAGAGCAAAAAAAAGCAGGAGTTGTAATTCTCATCTCTGATAAATTAGACTTTAAAGCAACAAAGATCAAAAGAGACAAAGAAGGACATTACATAATGGTAAAAGGATCAATGCAACAAGAAGAGCTAACGATCCTAAATATATACGCACCCAATACAGGAGCACCCAGATACATAAGGCAAGTTCTTAATGACTTACAAAGAGACTTAGACTCCCACACAATTATAGTGGGAGACTTTAACACCCCATTGTCAATATTAGACAGATCAACCAGACAGAAAATTAATAAGGATATCCAGGACTTGAACTCAGACCTGGACCAAGCAACCTAACAGGCATTTACAGAACTCTCCACCCCAAATCCATAGAATATACATTCTTCTCAGCACCACATCACACTTACTCTAAAATTGACCACATAATTGGGAGTAAATCACTCCTCAGCAAATGCAAAAGAATGGAAATCATAACAAACAGTCGCTCAGAACACAGTGCAACCAAGTTAGAACTCAGAATTTAAAAACTAACCCAGAACCGCACAGCTTCATGGAAACTGAACAACCTGCTCTTGAATGTTGACTGGATAAACAATGAAATGAAGACAGAAATAAAGATGTTCTTCGAAACCAACGAGAATGAAGACACAACTTACCAGAATCTCTGGGACACATTTAAAGCAGTCTCTAGAGGAAAATATATAGCAATAAGTGCCCACATGAGAAGCAAGGAGAGATCAAAAATTGACACCCTATCGTCAAAACTGAAAAAGCTAGAGGAGCAAGATCAAAAAAACTCAATGTCTAGCAGAAGATAAGAAATAGCTAAGATCAGAGTAGAACTGAAGGAGATAGAGACACAAAAAACCCTTCAAAAAATCAATAAATCCAGGAGCTGGTTTTTTGAAAAGATCAACAAAATAAATAGACCACTAACCAGATTAATAAAAAAGAAAAGAGAGAATAACCAAATTGATGCAATAAAAAATGATAAAGGGGATATCACCACAGATTCCACTGAAATTCAAACCATCATCAGAGATTATCACAAACAACTCTATGCACATAAACCACTCTATGCACTAGTAAACCTGGAAGAAATGGATAAATTCCTAGACACTTGCCTCCTGCCAAGCCTAAACCAGGAAGAAGCCGAAACCCTGTACAGACCCATAACAAGGTCTGAAGTTGAGGCAGCAATTAAGAGCTTACCACCCAAAAAAAGCCCAGGTCCAGACAGGTTCACAACCAAATTCTACCAGACATACAAAGAGGAGCTGGTACCATTCCTTCTGAAACTATTCCAAACAATACAAAAAGAGGGAATTCTTCCCAAATCATTTTATGACACCAACATCATCCTGATTCCAAAACCCAGCAGAGACTCAACAAGAAAAGAAAACTTCAGGCCAATATCCATGATGAACATAGATGCAAAAATCTTCAGTAAAATACTGACAAGCCAATTGCAACAGCACATCAAAAAGCCTATCCACCATGATCAAATAGGCTTCATCCCGGGGATGCAAGGCTGGTTCAATATACGTAAGTCTATAAATGTAATTCACCATATAAACAGAATCAAAGACAAAAACCACATGATTATCTCAATTGATGCAGAGAAGGCCTTTGACAAAATTCAACAGCCCTTTATGCTAAAAGCCCTCAATAAGCTAGGTATTACGGAGCATACTTCAAAATAATAAAAGCTATTTACGACAAACCAACAGCCAATATCATACTGAATGGGCAAAAACTGGAAGCATTCCCCTTGAAATGTGGCACCAGACAAGGATGCCCTCTCTCACCACTCCTATTCAATATAGTACTAGAAGTTCTAGCCAGAGCAATCAGTCAAGAAAAAGAAATAAAGGGTATTCAAATAGGAAAGGAGGAAGTCAAATTGTCTCTATTTGCAGACGACATGATTGTATATCTAGAAGACCCCATCGTCTCAGCCCCAAATCTGAAACTGATAAGCAACTTCAGCAAAGTCTCAGGATACAAAATCAATGTGCAAAAATCACATGCATTCCTATACACCAATAACAGACTTAAAGAGAGCCAAATCAAGAACAAACTTCCATTCACAATTGCCACAAAGAGAATAAAATACCTAGGAATACAACTAACAAGGAATATAAAGGACCTCTTCAAGGAGAACTGCAAGCCACTGCTCAACGAAATAAGAGAGGACACAAACAGATGGAGAAACATTCCATGTTCATGGTTAGGAAGACTCAATATCGTGAAAATGGCCATACTGCCCAAAGTAATTTACGGATTCAATGCTATCCCCATCAAGCTACCAATGACCTTCTTCGCAGAACTGGAAAAAACCACCTTAAACTTCATATGGAACCAAAAGAGAGCCCGCATAGCCAAGTCAATTCTAAGCAAAAAGAACAAAGTGGGAAGCACCACACTACCGGACTTCAAACTATACTACAAGGCTACAGTAATCAAAACAGCATGGTACTGGTACCAAAACAGAGATGTAGACCAATGGAATAGAACAGAGGTCTCGGACGCAACGCAACATATCTACAACCATCTGATCTTTGACAAACCAGACAAAAACAAGCAATGGGGAAAGGATTCCATGTTTAATAAATGGTGTTGGGAAAACTGGCTAGCCATGTGCAGAAAGCAGAAACTGGAACCCTTCCTGACACGTTACACTAAAATTAACTCCAGGTGGATTAAAGACTTAAACATAAGACCTAATACCATAAAAACCCTAGAAGAAAATCTAGGCAAAACCATTCAGGACATAGGTGTAGGCAAGGACTTCATGACCAAAACACCAAAAGCATTGACAACAAAAGCCAAAATAGACAAATGGGACCTAATAAACTTCACAGCTTCTGCACAGCAAAACAAACAGTCATTAGAGTGAATCAGCAACCAACAGAATGGGAAAAAATTTTTGCAGTTTACTCATCTGACAAAGGGCTGATATCCAGAATTTACAAAGAACTAAAACAGATTTACAAGAAAAAAACTAACAAGCCCATTCAAAAGTGGGCAAAGGATATGAACAGATACTTTACAAAAGAAGACATACATAAGGCCAAACATATGAAAAAATGCTCATCATCACTGGTCATCAGAGAAATGCAAATCAAAACTACATTGAGATACCATCTCATGCCAGTTAGAATGGCGATCATTAAAAAATCTGGAGACAACAGATGCTGGAGAGGATGTGGAGAAATAGAAACACTTTTGCACTGTTGGTGGGAGTGTAAATTAGTTCAACCATTGTGGAAGACAGTGTGGCAATTCCTCAAGGACCTAGAAATAGAAATTCCATTTGACCCAGCAATCCCATTACTGGGTATATATCCAAAGGATTATAAATCATTCTACTATAAGGACATGTGCACACGAATGTTCATTGCAGCACTGTTCACAATAGCAAAGATCTGGAACCAACCCAAATGCCCATCGATGATAGACTGGACAGGGAAAATGTGGCATATATACACCATGGAATACTATGCAGCCATCAAAAATGATGAGTTCGTGTCCTTTGTAGGGACATGGATGAACCTGGAAACCATCATTCTCAGCAAACTGACAGAAGAGCAGATCAAACACCGCATGTTCTCACTCATAGGTGGGTGTTGAACAATGAGAACACATGGACACAGAGAGGGGAGCACTACACACTGGGGTCAGTAGGGGGGAATAGGGGAGGGGTGGGGGGGGGGGGGGGAGCTGGGGAGAGATAGCAAGGGGAGATATGCCAGATGTAGGTGATGGGGAGGAAGGCAGCAAATCACACTGCCAAGTGTGTCCTTATGCAACAATCTTGCATGTTCTTCACATGTACCCCAAAACCTAAAATGCAATAAAATAAATAAATGGGAAAAAAAAAAAAGAAAAGATATTTCTTCAATGAAGGTATACGAATGGCCAGTAAGTGCACTAAAAGATGCTCAATGTCATTAGTCGTCAGGAAAAAGCAAATCAAAACCATAGTAAGGTCGGGCATGATGGCTCACACCTCTATACCTAGCACTTTGGGAGGCCAAGGCAGGTGGATTGCCTGAGCTCAGGAGTTCAAGGCAAGCCTGGGCAACATGGCAAAACCCTGTCTCTTCTAAAAATACAAAGAATTAGCAAGGCATGGTGGTATGCATCTGTAGACCTAGCTCCTCAGGTGGCTGAGGCACGAGAATCACTTGAATCTGGGAGGCAGAGGTTGAAGTGATCAGAGATCATGCCACTGCACTCCAGCCTAGGGGGGACAAAGCAAGACTCCATCTCCAAAAATTAAAATTAAAATCAACAACAACAACAATAAAAACACAGTAAGACAGTACTTCATACCTGCTAGGATGGCTGGGACCAGACCAAAAAGTCAAATAATAAAAAGTGCTGGCGAAGAAGGTAGAGAAATCAGAGCCATCAATATTCTAGTGATAGGAATGTAAAATAGCACAAACACTTTGCCCAACAGCCTGGAAGTTTCTCAAATGGTTAAACATAGAATTACCATATTAGGCCAGGCATGGTGGCTCAGGCATGTAATCCCAGCACTTTGAGAGGTTAAGGCAGGTGGGTTGCTTGAGATCAGGAGTTTGAGACCTGCCTGGCCAACATGTTGAAACCCCGTCTCTAATAAAAATACAAAAATTAGCCGGGCATGGTGGCAGGTACCTGTAATCTCTGTTACTTGGAATGCTGAGGCACGAGAATCGCTTGAACCCAGGAAGCAGAGGTTGCAGTGAGGTCACGCCACTGCACTCTAGCCTGGGTGAGAGAGCGATACCCTGTCAAAAAAAAAAAAAAAAAAAATAGCAGCATTACCGTATGATCCAGCAATTTCACTCTAGGTATATAACCAAGAGAAATATATACACAGATATTTCTAGCCACATTGTTCACAAGAACCAGGTGATAGAAAAAAAATTTAAAGTCTATGAACCAGTGGATAATCAGAAGAATGAATAAAAATTGTAGTATATTCATATAATAAAATATTATTTGGCCATAAAAAAGACCACAGTACTGACACATACTGCAATATAAATAAATCTTGAAAACATGATGCTAATTGAGAAATGACAGTCATAAAATTCCACGTATTACATCATTCCATTTATATAAATGTTCAAAATTCCACATATTACATCATTCCATTTATAAAATGTTCAGAACAAGCAAAACTGTAGAGACAGAAACTAGGTTAGTGGTTGCTTAGGGCTGGGGGAATTGGGATGCTGAAAGCTACAGAATATATGGAATTTCTTTTTGAGGTGATGAAAATATCCTAAAGTTGACTGTAGTGATAAATGCCATAGAAGTGAACATACTAAAACTTGCTGAATTGCACACAGTAAATGGGTAAATTGTATTGTATATGAATTATATATTCATAGAGGTATTTAAAAACATCAATGTAGTTCTGCATAATAACAGATATAAAAAAGCATAACTATATGATCATCTCAATAGACAAAAAAAAAAAAAATTCCAAAATGTTTTAATTTCTTTTGAAATGGGATCTTGCTCTGTTGTCTAAGATGAAGTGCAATGGTACAATCTTGGCTCAATGCAACCTCCACATCCCAGGCTCAAACAATCCTACCTCATCCTCTCAAGCAGCTGGGACTACAAGCAAGCATCTGCCACTATGGCTGGCTAATTGTTGTTTTTTTTAAAAAAAAAAAATAGAGACGGGGTTTCTCCATGTTGCCCAAGCCATCTGCCTGTCTTAGCCTCCCAGAGTGTTGGGATTATAGGTGTGAGCCACCGTCCCCGGCCCTCACAAAATACTTTTTATGATTTTAAAACAAACAACAACAACAACAAAAAACTTTCAGCAAACTAGAAATAGAAGGTAAATTCCTTGGTTTCATAAAGGACATCTGAGAAAACATACAGCTAATATATGAAATGGTGAATGACTGATTTTTCCCACAGATCAAAAGCAAGGGGTAGAATGTCTGCTATTATCATTTAAATATATCATTATATTGGAATTCCTAGCCAACATAATATGGTAAGAGAAAGAAATAAATGACAACTAGTAGAAAGAAGTAAAAATCTCTTTAAAGATAATCCTGCAATTGCCTACCTAAAAAATTCTAAAAAAGCCTTCAAAACTTACCAGAACTAAAAAAAAAAATTAGTTAAGAAAGGTCATCGGATACAAATATACAAAAGCTAATGACTTTCCTATTATGCTCACAATGAACAATTGGACAATACATTTTTTTGTTTTTGTTTTTTTATTAAACTGAATTCAAGTTAAATTTTAAAAAGAAAATCAGAAGAAAATATTATTTACAATAGCATCAAGAAGATGAATAAATCTAACATAATATTTATAAGGTTTCTGTGCTGAAAACTATAGAAACTTTGATGAGGTAAATTAAAGAAGACCTATATAAATGGAGAGATATGCTGTGTTCATGAATCAAAAGTCTCAGTATTGTTAAGGTGTCAATAGTCTCCAAATTGATTTATAAGTTTAATACAATCCCAATCAAAATCCTAGTAGAAGTTTTTTGAAGGAATTATCATGTTGATTATAAATACATAAGAAAAAACAAATAACCTGGAATAACAAAGCAATTTTGGAAAAAGAGCAAAGTTGTAGGACAAACACAATTTGATTTCAAAACTCACTCCACAGCCATAATCATGAAAACAATGTGGCATTGGCATAATGATAGAAACGTAAATCAATGGAACAGAATAGAAAGTCCAGAAACAGATGGTAAATATAATACAGTGTCAATTAATTTTTGACAAAAATGCTAAGGAAATTGATGGAGGAAGAACATCCTTTTCAAGAAACGGTGCTGGAACAATGGGACATCCATGTGCTAAAATGGAATCTCCACT
Source organism: Sapajus apella (assembly GCF_009761245.1). Lineage (NCBI taxonomy): Eukaryota > Metazoa > Chordata > Mammalia > Primates > Cebidae > Sapajus > Sapajus apella. Next base: position 49,800,613 of record NW_022436943.1, read on the forward strand.
GCTATTTCATACCATATACAAATGTCAATGATAGATGAACAAATGCAAAACTTAAACTATAAAATTTCTAGATAGAAACCTAGGAGAGGCCAGGTGTGGTGGGTCACCCATATAATCCCAACACTTTGGGAGGCCAAGGTACACAGATGACCTGAGGTCAGGAGTTTGAGATCGGAGACAACATGGTGAAATGCTGCGAGACTCTGTCTCAAAAAAAAAAAAAAAGGAAAGAAAACTAGCAGAAAATCTGTATAATATGTCTAAGCAAAGGCTTCTTAGATAAGATGAACCATAAAATAAAATGGATAGATTGAACTTTATCAAAATTTTTACATTTCTGCTCTCTGAAAAATACTCTTAAAAGCATAAAAAGAAAAGCCACAAATCAGGAGACATATTTAGAAAACACATGTCTACTAAATAACTTGTATCCAGAATATATAAAGAACCGTTATAACTTAACAATATGATAACAATTCTATTTTTAAAATGAGTGAAAGATTTGAGTAGTCACTTCACCAAAGCTGAAATATATGAGACAAATAAGTACATGAAAAGACATCCAATCTGTTTATTCATGGGGAAATGCAAATTAATATGCCATGAGTTATTAGTACACATTTACCAGAATGGCTGAACTTAAAACAGAAATTGCACAGTGCTGGTGAAGATGCAGAGCAACTGGAATTCTCATATATTGCTAGCAGGAATGCTAAATGATGAAGTCATTTAGGATAAGTTAGGCAGTTTCTTTTAGTTAAAAATATGCTTGCCACAGGACCCTGGGATGGCACTTGTAGGTTGCAGAGCTCCTGAAGATAAGCCACTCAGACCTCCGTTGTAGGAATGTAAGTGACTTATGGCCTAGTGGCTGCTTCTCTAAACTCATTAGATATAGTCACACTAATGACACATTTCTTACGAGCGGCCCCCAGCTCCTGCTCAGAACCCAGTGCATATACTAGCCAAGCCCCTTCCTGTAAGACAAAGCACTCCTCCAAGGGTAAGTTTAGCTCAAGGACTCCCCATAGCCTTAGCAGAAGCTGTAGTAGAACTACATAAATCTACAGCTTTTTTCTGTTCAGTTTCTCTCCCTTCTTCTTATCCTTCGCAGGTATCAGATTTGCATCATGATCGGAAACTTCTTCCTGCCTTCTCGCTATTCCCTCCGCTTTTTATTCCATGAGCATTTCCCTAGATCTCTTGCCTGTCTAATCCAGTCTTCTCATCTACTTCTCGGAGAACTCAAACTACTTCGTAAGTACTTACCCTCAAAATGTAAACTTGTCCACACAAAGATCTGCATGTAAAAGTTTATGGAAGCTTTAAACATAATATCAAAACACTGAAAACAACCTAAATGTCCATGAGCTGATAACTGTATAAACAAATTGGGCATCCATATTATGGAATACTACTCAGCAATAAAAAGGAACAAATTATCGATACCTGAAGTACCGAGAAATGAATCTTGAAAGCATTGGGAGATTTATTTAAACAATTCTGCATATTATTCCAGTTATATGACATTATGGTAAAGGAAAGCTATAGGCACAGAAATAAGATGAATGATTGTCAGAGACTGAGAATAGGGACAATGCTGATTATAAAGGGCCAGGAGAGCTCTTCGTGAGGTTGGTGGAAATGATCTGTAACTTGATTGTAGTGTTAGTTACATGAATGTATACATTTTTTTGAAAGTCTTCAAACTCTACACTTAAAACAAGGGTGAATTTTACTGTACAAACACTATACCTCAATAAACTTGAATTTTAAAAAAGGAGAGAAGTAACTCTTTGGGAGCAAAAAATCGAGGCAGAGTCCAAAATAGCAAAAATTCGTGTAGAGAATAGTCTGATAACATCGAAAGGCCATCTTCAGACAATAAAGTCTAGACAGTGGTGAGTCTCACATCAGTTTGAGTACAGGCCCTACACAGAGGCATGAGTTCATCAAAGGCCACCTCACGGGCCTGCCTTCAATTCTACCACCTTACTGTCTCTAGAAGAACACAAAATAAATCTGATCTCTGGTAGTTTTCCTTGTGATGAAGAAATATTTATCTTGTCTCCAAGGTGCCTGCAAGAAATGCATGTATATGTACAATGAATGGTTTTCACAGAATAAATGAAGCACCTTGATGTCATCAAATAGTCTCTTTCCTTTGGAAGTAATGTACTATTTTTCCTGCATGGAAAGGGACATTTTAGTATAAAAACAGAAGCATGAAAAGGAATTAAAATAAATTTCTTTTCTGAAAGTAAAATAATACACAAACCTAAAGGATGTTGCTTCTGCCTCTTTCCCCTCCAGGTCCCAAGATTTTATGAAAACAATGTCTCTTATAAATCCTATTGTCATCATTTTAATCTCATTACACTGTGCAATTGTTATGGATTGAACTGTGTCCCCTCCCCCAAACTCGTATGTTGAAGTACCTACACCCAGCCTTTCAAAACGTGACTTAAGTTGGAGATACGGTCTTTAAAGGGTATATTAGTCTATTGCATATTGCTATAAGGGAGTACCTGAAGCTAGGTGATTTATAAAGAAAAGAGATTTATTTGGCTCACAGTTCTGCAGCTGTACAAGCATGGCAGCAGGGTCAGTGTGGCCTCTGGTGAGGCCTTAGGAAGCATTTACTCATGGCAGAAGGCAAAGAAGGAGCAGGCACATCATATGGCAAGACAGAAAGCAGGAGAAAGGGGAGGGAGGCACCAAGCTCCTAAATATCCATCTCTCACATGAACTAGTAAAGCTAGAACTCACTCCTCCTTCCAGGGTGGATACCAAGGCATTCATAAGGGATCCACCCCCAGGACCCAAACACTTCCCACTAGGCCCCGCCTCCAACACTCAGGGTCACAGGTCAACATGAGATTTGGAAAGGACAAATGTCCCAACTATATCAAAGAGGTAATTAAGGTTAAATGCAGTCACTAGAGTAGTCTCTAGTCCACTATAACTAGGATCCTTATAAGAAGAAGAGATTAGGACACAGACACACACAGAGGGAAGACACGTCAAGAGAACATGGCCAAGGAGAGAGACCCTCAGAAAAAGCCAACCCTGCAGACAGCTTGAGGAATCACAAGGAAACAACTTTCTGTTGTCTAGGCCGCCCAGTCTGTGGCACTTCATTATGGCAGCCCTAGCAGACTAATACAGTGACTTGCCTGGAGTGTGTGCATAAGAAATGCAAGCAAAACTCTGGCTTAGGAATCTGTAATTTCTCCCTTGCTGGGCCAGGCCAAGGCAAGAAATTCCAAATGTGCTTATCCCAAAATGAACCAGATACAACTCAGCCAAGCAGGACACTGATCTCAGGCTTCAAATCTATCTCCACAGCGCAAGTGCAGTTGTAGTGTGAGCCTTTCTGTATGCCTTCCGGGTGGCATGTGTGCCTTGCAGGTGCCTATATTTGAAAATGATCAAAAACAGGTATTTCATTAGATATGTTTTTCAGCCTGAAGAAATTCTACTCCTGAATCCAGAGCAGGCTTTGCTTATTTATTGCTTACTCCAAGTGCTATAGGAAGCTAGCCTGCTCAACAGAATAATTTTAAGAAACTATATATATATATACATATATATATATAAAACAATAATTTAAGAACCCAGAAAGAAAGAGGAAGAGAAGGACGAGTGAGACTATTTATGTTCAAGGCACACAGATTGAGCATGTTCTGTGTACCAGCCATTGTGAATGCTATGAGATAGGCCAGCATCCCCCCATCAAGGAGCACCCAGCATGGAGCTCATGCCAGCATCCCCCACATTAAGGAGCACCCAGCATGGAACTCGTGCATTCTCCGGGCTGTCTCCTATACAGCAGAGTGGTTCACAGCAGGGCTTTAAAACCACAATGGCCTGGGTTTGAATTCTAGTTTCATCATTCATTTCTCCTCTTTGTTTATTAGTTTTTAATCTCTCTGGAGTCTGTTTTCTTTAAGGTGGTAGTTTTATAATTGTTTAGAAGGCACTTATTAATTATCATCATTCATGTTCAGAACAAATTATTATCATTTGTTCTGGGCATGGCAAAGCACTTTCACATACATTATTTTTAGTCCTAAAATGTCTCTGTGAAGTCAAGGGAGGGAATTATTACATCTGTTTCATTCATAAGGAAACTGAATTTAAAGAAGTTAAATAACTTGACCGCGGTCACAAGAGGAGAGTCTTAGACTCAATTCCATCTCCTCCAACTCACAGTTCCATGCTCTTTCCCATCAGCACACTGCCTTCTCCTTCACTAAACATAATCCGGAGACTTCTGATTGCTTTGGGCAAAGATTTATTTCAAAAATCATCTTCCCTCCTGCAAGTTAACATCAACAACCCATAAACCAGGCAGACTCCAACTATGCCAGATACATGCAAGTCTGCTAAATTCCTTTTGCTAAGATGAGTGATAAAAGCAATGATGATCTTCAGAAGAAATGCAAGCACATCCCCTGGGGCTCCCTGTCTGGAATCCAGGTCATTTTAAGAACTCATTTAATACAACTATGCTTTGAAAGGTAACTACTATTGGCATGCACAGAGGCACACTGTCAGAAAGCAGACCACTCCTTAAGCATTCTCTGCTGAAGGCAAGGGCCATTAACTGGCCTCCCAGTTCTTCATCACAAAAGTCTCCCAGCATGGGACCTGAGGAATCTTAGGGTTGAGGGCCGTTTGCCTGGAGTGTGCTCTCTGATGCGGAAATATCTGGGCCTGGGTCTTGGGCTATAGACAAGTATTGCTCAGGCTTTTTAAAAGGTAATCCTCAGTAAAAGAAAGTAAAAAGATATTTACATTATGATCCAGTTGCAGGTGTATTTGAAAACAGTAGGTAGAGCGGTTTAGTGGGAGCAACCAGCAGTCTTAAGAATTGATTGGAATGTGGACTGGTGCTGAGGCTCAGGCCTATAATTCCAGCACTTTGGGGGGCTGAGGTAGGTGAATTGTTTGAGTTCAGGGGTTTGAGAATAGCCTGAAACCTGCTCTCTGCTAAAAACACACACAAAAAATTAGCTGGGCATGGTGGACCAGGCCTATATAAAATATCTGCCACTCAGGAGGCTGAGGCACAAGAATCGCTTGAACCTGGGAGGCAGAGGCTTCGGTGAGCCAAAATTACACCATTGGAATGGAATAGGATGGAATGGAATGGAATGAAACGGAACGGAATGGAACATAACGGAACGGAACGGAACAGAATAGAATAGAGTACATTAGATGTAAGGATTAAGTATCTATCAATTATCTGTTGTCCTACTTATGAACTGGACATCATCTTCAATGTATTTCTTACTGTGGATTATAGTCCAAAAACTTTGAAAGACCCCTATTTAAAGGAAAGCCAACAGAAAAGATTTGGAGTTGTTGGGGGATTTGAAGAAAAAACCAGAAGAAAGATTGGGAAGATGAAGGCATTCTGTGGGTTCTTCTAATGGCTCTTCAGCCACACCCCAAGGCCACCCTCTTCCTTGCTTGGCACGCACTGCCATGTGATTGCCCCTGCTGACTTCTCCAGGCCTCGTGGCTGCTCGTTCCTATCCCATCTCTCCCAGGCTTCAGCAACACCAAACTACTTGCAATTTGGAGAACACTCCAAGCTCTCTCATCTTTACAGGCTTCTACTGATGTGCTTTCTCTACCTAGAATTACTGTTTTCATTGTCTTTGCCTTGGTGACGCCTACTCATACCTCCAATTATTCAGTTAAATTGCCACCTTCTCCAAGAAGCTTTGATATGTCACTCAGCGTTCATCCATTCATTCACTCATTCATTCATTCATTTATTCAGCACTTAACAAATATTCACAAAACAGAGATCTAGGCACTTGAGATGTCATGGTCAACAGGATAGAAGTTTCTGCCCTCCTGCCCATCTAATGGGCAGACAGATTATAAATAAACAACTTAATATATAATATCATATCACTAAAAAAAAATAAAGCACAGTAAGGGAAATATCAGGTAGTAGGCTTCATTCAAGGGGGGATTTTGAGCAAAAAATTGAATTAAGGCTGGGCGTGATGGGTCACACCTGTAATCCCAGCACTTTGGGAGGCAGACATGGGCAAATCACTTGAGGTCAGGAGTTTGAAATCACCCTGGCCAACATGATGAAATCCTGTCTCTACTAAAAATATAAAAATTGAGCAGGTGTGGTGGTGTGTGCCTGTAATCCCAGCCACTCACAGGGCTAAGGCAGGAGAATCACTGGAAGCTGGGAGGCAGAGGCTGCAGTGAGCTGAGATCGCATGACTGCACTCCAGCCTGGGTGACAGAGTGAGGCATCATCTCAAGAAAAACCAAACCAATACAAACCAACAAACAAAAAAACTAAATTAAGCTTCAGAGCAAGGCATGACTGTGTTTGGGGAAGTGTTTCAGACTTAGGGAACGCAGGTACAAAGGCCCAGAATCAGGAACAGGGTTGACAAATCAAGCTGGATTTGTAATTCCTCCTATAGGTTCCTGAGCATACTCTGTATAGCTTTACTACACTACATTATATTTTTTCTTTGTTTCTTTTTCTACATAAGTATGAGCTTTTTGGTAGCGTCTAGTAACTAACGAAATGTAGTTCTCTCTACATAATCTAAGTATGTGAAGAAAGAAATAAATCAATGTTTTAGGAAGTGATTGTCCAAATTAATGAATGAATGAAGCAATTTCTTTCCTTTTTTGGAAGAAAGACACAGAGAGATGCCTGGCTGTCTGTGAACAAGTTTGAACAACAGGAAGACTTTGAGAAACACATACTTTAGAGGGAGACTCTGGAAATAAAAAAAAAAAGAAACACACTTTCCCTAAGACTAACCCAGCTGATATAAGTAAAACCGAAAGAAGAGATGAGCAGATTAGTTAATTCTATGAAACATATATGCCCCTGCAGGCTGATCCATCCAAACTCATTAGTTTGAAAAGTAATTTTGTCTTTCATAATATAGCTGTATTAAATCAGTATTTAGAAATTCTCTTGGTTCTGCAAATTATTCAGTCTTGTGGGGAGATATCATGTCCACGAACATGTTTAAAACTGTCTAGGAAACGAATCCTAGCATATTAGTGTTAGAAGGAGAAAATAAACTGCTCCAAAATTCTCATCTTATGCTATAGGTAGAGAGGCAGAGCAGTTGCTTGCCCATAATGTGCCCAGGCCTGGTTCCTCTCATGTCAAGGTCTTTCCATCCCATAATACTGCCTTTAGCTTGCTCATTGGACAGGATTTCACATCTTCAATTTTGTGAGAGAACATTTTTTTCCAATTATCAGATTGGGATTTATGAAGATAGTTGAAATGTGTTGGACTCTACTGGCCTTCTCCCAGACTCCAAGATGTCAGAGGAAATATTCTAATACAATCACATCAGGTTAAGCGTCGGATGAAAGAGCTCCTAGGAATCTTAATTCCAAAGACCTTTTTCTACCTTGCTCTGTTTCTCTTTGAAGTCCTGCACTTCAAATAAGTCTTACTGGGAACTGATCTCAGAAATATCCATTTTTCTCAGCACAGTTTATATTGGGAGATGGGAGTTTCCTCCCAGATAATGACAAAATTGTAAAATGTCCTCAGGGGTGGTAATATGACTTAAATAGCTCTTTGCCTTTTACATTTCTCAACCAATATTAAAGAGATAGAGTATTGTATATTTTCATTCATTTAACATTGTATATTTACAATTTTTTTAAAATTTTAGAATAGATTTAGCTTTTTGTTTCAAAGATAATACAGAGAGTTCCCATATACCCCTTGCCCAGTTTCCCCTGTTATTAAGATTGTACATTACCATGGTATATTTGTCACAGCTAAGCAACCAAGATTGCTAATTACTATTACTTAAACCCCATGGAGTTTATACCACGGTAATGTACGATGTTAATATACAACAGGGGAAACTGGGCAAGGGCTATATGGAAACTCTATTTGGATTTGACTAATTTTCCTCCAGTGTCTTTTTTTTTGGTTGTTCTAGGATCCCATGTGGACAGCTACATTGCATTTAGTCATCAGGTCTCCTTAGCCTCCTCTGGGCTGTCACAATTTCCTAAGGCTTTGTTTTTGATGAACTTGATAATTTTGAGGACTACTGGTCAGAGATTTCATATACTGTCCTTCAATTTGGGTTTGTCTTGTGTCTTTCTCACAACTAGACTGGAGTTATTTGTTGTCTCGGTGGAAAACCGCAGAGTTGAAGTGCCATTCTCATCACATCATATCAAGGGTACAATATGGCTGGGTGCAGTGGCTCATGCCTGTAATCCCAGCACTTTGGGAGGCTGAGACAGGCAGATCACCTGAAGTCAGGAGTTCAAGACCAGGCTGGCAAACATGGCGAAAACCTGTCTCTACTAAAAATACAAAAATCAACCAGGTATGGTGGCGTGTGCCAGTAATCTCAGCTATTTGAGAAACTGAGGCAAGAGAATTGCTTGAACTCAGGAGGTGAAGGTTGCAGTGAGCCGACAGTGCGTCATTGCACTCCAGCCTGAGTGACAGAGCAAGACTCTATCTCAAAAAAAAAAAAAAAAGATACAACATGACTTGTCACTCGTGATATTTACCTTGATCACCTGGTTGAGACAGTGTTTGCCAGGTTCCTCCAGTGTTAAGGTAACTCTTTTCCCTTCCTATGCTCAATTCTTTAGAAATGAGTCACTAAATACTGCCCACGCTCAAGCGATGGGGTATGTGTATATGTGTATACATGTGTATATGCATACATATATATTTATACACACACACACACACACATACTCCCTTTAGTATGAACTGTGCTTAGTGACTCACTTCCAAAGAATTGAGTATAATATATATTAATCAGTCAACTGAAACTGAACTTAAGAGAACTGGACTAAATAAAAAATGGTATGACACACTTTTAAACTATGTCACTTTATTTGCCAATACTTGTCACATTATACTTTTCAGGAGTACAAAGGACCTGCAGATTGCAAAACATAACACATTTTTCTTCTGTTTATTTTTTTTTTCATGCTGCCATGTCTGTCTGGAACACATTTTCTCCTTTTGCCTTGGCTAATCCCCACTTGTCCATCAATCCAACAAGCTTGTTTTTCTTTTTTTAATAGAGATGGCATGGCATCTTGCTATGTTGCCCAGGCTGGTTTCAAACTCCTGGAGTTAAGCAATTCTCCTACCTTGGCCTCCCAAAGTGCTGGGATTACAGGCATGAGCCACCATGCCCAGCTAATATTCAGTTCCATCTTTACTTCTTCTGAGACCCCTGTTACCCATTTAGGCAGGGTAGGGTATTCCTATCTTGGCTCTACAGCATCCAGCTCACACCATTTACTGTTTCATTCGTGTTTATTGTCTACCACCCCTGTCCGGTCTGTGAGCTTCTCTCTTCTCTGCTTTTTGTTTTGGTGAGACAGAGTCTCACTCTGTCACCCAGGCTGGAATGCAGTGACGAGATCTCCACTCTCTACAACTTCCATCTCCTGCATTCAAGTGATTCTCCTGCCTCAGCCTCCTAAGTGAGTGGGATTACAGGCATGCATCACCACGCCCAACTAATTTTTGTATTTTTAGTAGAGATGGGGTTTCACCAGGTTGGCCACATTGGTCTCCAACTCCTGACCTCAAGTGATCCTCCCGCCTCAACCTCCGAAAGTGCTAGGATTACTGGTGTGAGCCACCACAACTGGCCAACTTCTTTAAGAATATGACCATATTTTTATTCCTGGGATCTAGAACACAAAAGAAAATTAATAAATGCTCATTGAATAAATGACTGAATGAATTTGAGCCTCGTGACACTCAAATAAACCTTATCTTCATTTTAAAAGTAGAGAGACTGAGGCTTGAAGGTATTTGATAACTTTTCTGAAGTCACACAACTAGAGGGAGCAGGACACAGTTCTGGGTTTTCTGACTATGTCCCCCATGTCAATTTAGGGGCTGATACTCTAGGAATTTGAAACCACAAGAGTCTGTCTGCTAACTATTGATGTGTGAAAATTCCTTAGTAACCACACCTTGTTAGGTATCGGGTGGTGTTACTTCTTTCCCTAGGGTCGGCTGCTACCATTTGTATGTCAATGCTCTGTGTTCTGATTTAATAATGTATTTTTGGTCTTGAACTCCTGACCTCAGGTGATCCGCCCGCCTTGGCCTCCAAAGTGCTTGGATTACAGAAGTGAGCCATCATACCTGGCCTTGGTATTGAAACTTAATTATGAGTCAAAATTGTCCAGGTAAGGTGGCTCACATCTGTGATCCCAGTACTTTGGGAGGCCGAGGTGGACAGATCACTTGAGGCTAGGAGTTCAAGACCAGCCTGGCCAATATGGTGAAACCCCATCTCTACTAAAAATACAAAAATTAGCCAGCCATGGTGGTGCATACCTGTAATCCCAGGTACTCGGGAGGCTGAGGCACAAGAATCATTTGAACCCGGAAGGTGGAGGTTGCAGTGAGCCAAGATTGCGCCACCACACACCAGCCTGGAGTACAACAGAGTAACACTCTGTGTCAGAAAAAAAAAAAATTAATAAAAAGTAAAAAAAGATTCACAATTACGAACTATGATACAGGATCTCAAGGGACTCCAAAGGCTTGCCTCTTTAGAGGAGAGTTTGAGTGTTCTTGATGTCAGGAGACAAAATGTGATCAGGTACATTCTTTGCACTCTCTGATGCTAATTTTAGAGAAGCAATTGTTAGTTCTAAATTGGATGTAACCAAGGGTCCTGGTTCATAAGGATTATCAAATTTTGGACTCTTCCCTTCCAGGAAGGTTAATCAACACCAATGGTCACCCAGCCAGATGGGGAGGAGCAACATGTCCTGAGTCTCCTCTCAGCATCCTCTATCTCTGTCTATTATCCTCTACTAGAGTTGGCTGAATTCCAGAATACTATGTAAGTAAGTGAATTTGTCAAGCAATATAATGAAATCTTGGAGTTTCTAAAAAAAGAATGAAGGAAATATGGGCCATAAATATAGCTCTTCTCCCAACTCTTCTTTGTCCTCATTTTGCTTCTTACTTTTCCTCATCTTCCTTTTACTTGAGCAAGTGGGTTACAGTAAAAGAGATAGACATGGGCAGAGTTCCAAACCAATTATAACATCTAAACTTCACCCACAGCTAAAGAAACATATGCTGGATTTTCTAGACCAGTTCTAATTTCAGGGATTCTGTTCATTCTCCCTTAAGAAATTTTTGCATTGCTAAATTCAAAATGGGAACCTCACCACTCAAGGAAAAAGTAGATAGTACTTTTGGCTATGCCAGAAAAGGTTCAGCTAAATGACAACGTAGCTGGAGTTTTCCTTCTTGGAATTCTGTATTTTTTGTTTAGTTTTGTTTTGTCATTCATAGTCCCAGGCCATCAATTCCACTGTTACCACCTCAAATCCAACAGTGGTCATGAAACTGCCACACTCCCACACTCTGCTTTAGTGTGTGTGTGTGTGTGTGTGTGTGTGTGTGTGTGTGTGTGTATGTGGGTGTGGTTAAACTCCAAGCTAAGAATGGTTTTTGCATCTTTAAATGGTTGAAGATAAATAAAAAGAGTGATGGTATTTTTGTGACATGTGAAAACTATAGTATATATGAAATTCAAATTTCAGTATTTATAAATAAAATTTTGGATTTTGTTCAAAAATTGGTAGAAATTGGTTTTCTCACTTATTATGTAAGAACCTATACTGTATTCTCAATTTTGTATTTTGGTTCACAAAGCCTAAAATATTTACTGTGTGGCTCTTTACATAAGAAGTTTACCTCCCCCGTTACAGAGCAAGATTTTAATATTATGGTTCAGAGCTCAGATCGTAGAATCAAACAGTCTTGGATGGGAAGCCCAGCTATAGCACTTATTAGATGAGTGTCTTTGAACAAGTTCCATCCCCCTCAAAAGTTTGCTCATCTATGTGGGGAAACAATGCACCTGCTTTGTGGGAACATTATGAGGATTAAATGGGATAACTTGTGTCAGGCCATTACATGTGCCTGACACATAATAAACAGTAAGTGTGAGCTATTGTCAGTGTCTGAATTAGCACTCCTGTGATCTTTGTCATTATTTTTTTTTTTTCTGAAACAGGGTCTCATTCTGTTGCCCAGGCTGGATTGCAGTGACACAATCGTGTCTCACTGCAGCCTTTGTCCTCTCACTTTAGCCTCCTGAGTAGCTGAGACTACGGGCAAAGATATGATAGTTGGGCGAGGTGCTGTGGTTCATGCCTGTAATCCCAGTGCCTGGGAGGCTGAGGCAGGTGGATCACCTGAGGTCAAGAGTTTGAGACCAGCCTGGCCAACATGGTGAAACCCCATCTCTACTAAAAATACAAAAAATTAGCTGGGCATGGTGGCGTGTGCCTGTAATCCCAGCTACTCAGGAGGCTGAGGCTGGAGAATTGCCTGAACCCAGGAGGTGGAGGTTGCGGTGAGCCGAGATCACGCCATTGCACTCCAGCCTGGGTAACAAGAGCAAAACTCTGTCTCAAAAAAAAAAAAAAATGACAAAGAGCACCGGGATCAGTCATGGTAGTGGCCACCCAATATCCCAACTACTCGGGAGGCTAAGGCAGGAGAATCGCTTGAACCCCGGAGGCAGAGGTTTCAGTGAGCCAAGATCTCGCATTGCACTCCAGTCTGGGCAACAAGAGTGAGACTCTCTCTCAAAAATAAATAAATAAATAATAGAGATATGATATTTGTTACACCTGTAATCCCAGCACTCTGGCCAGGAGTTTAAGACCCGCCTTAGCAGCATAACGAGACCCTATCTCTACCAAAAAAAAATATTTTAAGTGTTCTGTAAGATATGATAATTCTATTAATGGCAAGAGTTGGAAAAACAAGGGGAATAATGTGGAGTCATGAGCAAAACTCAGGAGTTCAAGTCCTCGATTGAAATACTTCTCCGCTACTGATGGTTGTATGACCATGATAGAATAAAACATGTATTTGGTCTTTGTCCTGGGTTTCTAGCACAGAGCTACTAAAATCCTTGAAATTTCCCCAGTGACAGGAGTATCTTTTGTTATTCCTAATGAGCTCCTTTATCCTGATGAGGTGATTGGTGGAGGAGGCCCCTAACAACATCAGGATGGGGGCTGGTCCCCAGAAAGACAAAACGTGATTAGAAGGTGAAAACTCTCAGCCTCATCCCAAGATTCCTCTGTGAGGTGGGGATGGCGGGGGTGGGGGTGAGGGGTAGAGACGGGGCAAGATATTGGGTTATAAAATCTCCTGTACGATGAGACTCAACCAGCTTCTGGGTTTGTGAATCCACTGGTGTGCCAGGAAGGCGGTGCCCACAGAGGGTATGGGAGCTCCAGGGCACTCCCACCTTACCCTGTGTATTCTTCCATTTGGCTATTTGAGTTGTATCTGTGACAATACATGGGTAAACGTAAGTATAGTGATCTATTTCTCTAAGTGATTGTAGCAAATTATCAACCCTGAGTGGGGTTTCGGGGAACCCCCCAGTTCATAATTGGTCAGGCAGAACTGGGGGCAGCCTCAGAATCCCATTTGCAGGTGGCATCTTCAGTGAGGGCAACCTTATAAAACTGAGCCCTCCATCAATGAAGCCTTCACTAACTGGGTAGTTAGTGTCAGAACCAAATTGAATTGTTGGAGTTACTGTCAGAGAACTGAAGAAGCAGTGAGGAAAAACAATATACATTTAGTGTCAGAAGTGGTAATGCCCCACAACCACCATCATGGACTGCCATTTATAGTTCACAGAATAAGGGAGATTGCCCCGCATGGTCCAAGCATTCTCAAGCTCTCCAAATCCATCCCATTCTTTACTTCCCACTGTCAGGGGCATTTGAGCCAGAGCAACTCCATGTTGAATAGGAGCTGGGTAAAATGAGGCTGAGACCTACTGGGCTGCATTCCCAGGAGGTTAGACATTCTAAGTCACAGGATGAGACAGTAAGTAGGCACAAGATACAGTCATAAAGACCTTGCTAATAAAACAGTTTGCAGTAAAGAAGCCAGCCAAGTCCCACCAAAACCAAGATGATGATAGAGGGATCTCTGGTTGTCCTCATTGCTCATTATACTCTAATTATAATGCATTGGCATGCCAAAAGACACTCCCACTGGTGCCATGACAGTTTGCAGAAGCCATAGCAACGTGAGGAAGTTATTCTATATAATCTGAAAAGGGAAAGAACCGTCAGTTCCAGGAATTGCCCACGCCTTTCCTGGAAGACTCCTGAATAATCCACCTTTTGTTTAGCATATAATCAAGGAGTAACAGTAAGTATAAGCAGCTCAGCAGCTCATGCTGCTGCACTGCCTATGGAGTAGCCATTCTTTTATTCCATTGCTTTCTTAATAAACTTAATAAATTTGCTTTCATTCTATTCTATGGACTTGTCTTGAATTCTTTGTTGCGTGAAATCCAAAAATCTTCTCTTGGGGTCTGGATCAGGACCCCTTTCTAGTAACACCACTAGTGAGAATGTAGACATACTAATGAAGCAAAACACCCTCAATATACAACATCCCAAGACAAATTTGGGGAAATAGTCTAAACCATAAGTAGGGAGAAATTAATTTTGGAAGGGCTTCACAATTTTGAAAAGCTGTTCACTATCCACAGTGTCTACAAATCACATTATCCTGCAGCGTAGAGCTTGGTCCTTTTATTCAACCACACCCACTTCCAAATTGGGTCTTTTGGAGCTTGCAGGGAAAAAGAACAGAGCCCATGGCAAGAGCAGCTTCCTTTATTACTGGGAGAAAATCAGTGAGATTGCTGCCCTAGCAAAAATTCAATTAAATTTGTAGCCGAAAGCCCTCATTCTCTAGTTTCTATCTAGGGAAAGGAGGAGAGAGAAAGTTTCTTGATCTCTCAATGACTCCAGGTTGATGAAGCTCTTAGTCTCATCAACACCTTATTCATATTCCTGCAATGCACTTGACATTTCAGTATTTATCTTTTGCTACTTCCTGCAATTACCCCTATCTATTCAGTAAACTGTAAGCCCCTCAAAGATTAGGTTGACTCATGCTAGATTCTAGCAGATTGCCTGGCCCATAGCCAGTATGGAGTAAATACATAAGTGAGTTTACGTGTGTCTTTGTTTATCTGGGGTGTTTTCCAACACCAACAACCAATTCTCCAATCCTCCAGACACCAGCTGGCTGCACTAAAATTTAATTCAATTCTTACGCTAACTACCTTGGAGTCGGCATCAGATCCCCTAAATTAGCAGCTCAGTCCCACAAAACTGACCCCACATTAGACGTCAGTGTAAGGCTCTAGACCACCAGGACTTCTGACCAACTGGCCATAAATTCACTGACTTCCTCCAACACCCTTCTGAAGCTTGATAATTAGCTATAAGGGCTCACAGCCAAATGAAAGAGATGTTGTTGAGCACAGCAAGATATGCTGGGGGCGGATCGGTGGTTCCAGGAGCGTCATGCCCTGTCAGAGGGTGCCACCTTCCTAGTACCTGGCTGCCTTCAACAAAGCAAAGATTTAGCAAGTTGTGTTGTTTTTATAGAACTTTAATCTCCAGGGCCATCCTTCTGTTCCTGAAGGTTGGCGGGTGGGTCTGAAAATTCCTGCCCTCTAATTTCTTTTTTTCTTTTTTTTTTTTTTTTGGGGGGGGGGCGGAGTTTCGCTCTCGTTACCCAGGCTGGAGTGCAATGGTGTGATCTCGGCTCACCGCAGCCTCCGCCTCCTGGGTTCAGGCAATTCTCCTGCCTCAGCCTCCTGAGTAGCTGGGATTACAGGGACGCGCCACCATGCCCAGCTGACTTTTTGTATTTTTAGTAGAGATGGAGTTTCACCATGTTGACCAGGATGGTCTCGATCTCTTGACCTTGTGATCCACCCGCCTCGGCCTCCCAAAGTGCTGGGATTACAGGCGTGAGCCACTGCGCCCAGTCCAAGTTTCACAAAACATGCTCCTATCATCCTGATCACTCAAGAAATCATGAGGGTTTCAGGAGCCCTGTACAGAGGTCCAGGGACAAAGGCCAAATATATTTTTTATTCTAACAGAATGTGAAAAAGGAATGAATCAATAAGTGACAAAATATCTAACTGGGATAATAAGGCCTATCTTGCAGGATTCTTGTGAGGAACAAATTTTATTTATTTTATTTTATTTTATTTTATTTTATTTTATTTTGTTTTGTTTTGTTTTTGAGACAGGGTATTTCTGTTACCCAGGCTGGAGTATAGTGGTGTGTTCTTGGCTCACTGCAACCCCCACCTCCCAGGTTCAATCAATTCTTCTGCCTCGGCCTCTTGAGCAGCTGGGACTACAGGTGTGCAAAACCAAGCCCAGCTAATTTTCATATTTTTAGTAGAGACAGGGCTTCACCATGTTGGCCAGGCTGGTCTTGAACTCCTGACCTCAGGTGATACTCCTTCCTTGGCCTCCCAAAGTGTTGGGATTATAGACATGAGCCACCGCAAGTGGCCTTTATGAGGAATAAATGTTAACAGAAACTTTGGGAAAGCACTGGGCTCAGTTCCTTCTTCTGTGTATGCTCAGTGAATGTTAAATTTCCTTCCTTCATTTTCTAATCACAAATGTCCAATTTAGTTTCTGCAGCACATGACATCATTATCATTTATATGTTGGTTTACTGTTGTATTTGGGCACATCTAAGAAGCCGTCAGATCCATTTTTGTCAATGCTTTTACCTACTAGGCACGCTGTTTTAGCACAGCATTGCAGTATATTTCCCAGAGCAAATCTCTATTTGCATATTGCAAGCAAAGAGCCCCCTTGCCAAGGACTGTTAAGTGCTAAGTGCAGCTCCTATTCGGGAATATGACAACTGAGTATCTTGAAATGATAAAGGATACATATAAAATCCCAGTGCTTTAGGAGGCGGAAGTGGGCGTATCACCTGAGGTTAGGAACTGGGGAGAAACCCCGTCTTTACTAATGCCTGTAATCCCAGCTACATGAGTGGCAGAGGCAGGAGAATCACTTGAGCCCGGAAGGCCAAGATTGCACTGAGCCTAGACTGTGCCGTAGCACTCCAGCCTGGGCCACAAGAACAAAACTCTATCTCAAAAACAAAACAAAACAAAAGGATACATACGAAAGAAGACAGTCTTTAACCTCCAAAGGAAAATGTGCGTGTGTGTGTTTGGCAACATACTGCAAGAATCTAGAGAGAAAGTGGCAATAGTATCTTAATTCAAAAGATCTATGAAAGCCACCCAGCCATTAAAGGAAGATCGTTTTTTGTTTGTTTCTTTGTTTGTTTTCAAGACTGTTGCCCAGGATGGAGTGCAGTGGTGCAATCTCAGCCCACTGCAACTTCCCTCGCCCAGGTTCAAGTGATTTTCCTACCTCAATCTCCTGAGTAGCTGGGACTACAGGTGCGTGCCGCCATGCCCAGCTATTTTTTTTTTTTTTTTTTTTTTAATAGAGAGGGGATTTCACCATGTTAGCCAGGATGGTCTCGATCTCCTGACCTCATGATCTGCCCAACTTGGCCTCCCAAAGTGCTGGGATTACAGGCATGAGCCACTGCGCCCAGCCAGGAAGAGTTTTTAGCCTAGAAGGAAATTTTTTAAAAAGGATATATGGGCCGGGCGCGGTGGCTCACGCCTGTAATCCCAGCACTTTGGGAGGCTGAGGCGGGTGGATCACGAGGTCAAGAGATCGAGACCATCCTGGTCAACATGGTGAAACCCCGTCTCTACTAAAAATACAAAACATTAGCTGGGCATGGTGGCGCGTGCCTGTAATCCCAGCTACTCAGGAGGCTGAGGCAGGAGAATTGCCTGAACCCAGGAGGCGGAGGTTGTGGTGAGCCGAGATCGGGCCACTGCACTCCAGCCTGGGTAACAAGAGCGAAACTCCGTCTCAAAAAATAAATAAATAAAATAAAATAAAAAATAAAAAGGACATATGAAAATATTGCAATAATTGAGAGAAAAAATTGCTAAGAATATCTAAATTCAAAAACAGATAGAACTATCCAGCCATACTAATCTGTAAACAGAAGGCTCTTCCAGGTACATTTGATCATTAAAAGAGAAAGCATTTTCAAGAATTAATTTTGTTTTATTCTATTTAGTTTTGTATATATATGGTATTTCTTTTATCTTGAGAAGAAGCAAAAGAAAATATACTAGAAAGCTGCTAAGTCAAGTTTGTTCATTTTTTTTCAGAGAATCAGGTTGCACAGAGGATGTTTGAGATAAGTTAAACCAAAGTTTTGTTGTTTTTAATAATGCCCAAACTTCCCAAAAAAGAAACAAACAAAAAACCCCAACTGCTCTGCCCACTGAACTGTATAAAACTGACATTTGGCCCAGCGCAGTGGCTCATGTCTGTAATCCCAGCACTTTGGGGGGATGTGGCAGGCAGATCAACTGAGGTCAGGAGTTCGAGACCAGCCTGACCGATCTGGTGAAACTCCGTCTCTACTAAAAATACAAAAATTAGTCAGGCGTAGTGCCTGGTGCCTGTAGTCCCAGCTACATGGGAGGCTGAGGCAGGAGAATTGCTCGAACCCGGGAAGCAGAGGTTGCAGTGAGCTGAGATTGTGCAACTCTAGCCTGAGCAACAGAGCAAGACTATCTCAAAAAAAGAAAAAAAACAACAACAATCGACATTTGGCAGCTATAATGCAAGCCACAGTTCTTTTAAAGACTTTAGAGTCACAGCTATTCTTTCCATTGGATAGAACCACATGACACTTAAATACGATTAACATTTAATTTGTCATCTCCTTCCTCGTGACAATGAACTTTTTGTGGCTGAGCATCAGTTAAGGAAAGAATGAAGAGGAACCGTTTCTGGATGCAACCAGAACCCTAGTAGGCTCCTGGCTTGGGTGGTCTAAGCAGGAGAGAAGCCAGATTACTTGTGTAGCCTAATTTATGTCCATTACAATTGCAACATGGTGTCTCTGATGCTGGTATGGTTACTTGGAAGCCAGCCATGGTTTCTCTCTCTGTCTGATGTTGGCAGGGTGTGCCCTTCAGGGCCATTCCTGCCCCAGGCTTCCTTCTATTGTCCCTAACCAAAGGGGTCTCCAATTCATGTTGCAACAAACCCAGCTCAGTACCCACAGCCAAAGAAGAAAAGAAGCAGGACATAAATATATCTGACAAAATCATTAGGGATTAGAAAACAGATTCTGGCAATAAATATGGTAATTAGGTAATTTGAAACTTCCAGCACAGAGCTCTTTGAAAATGAAATCTCAGAACTGGAAGTCCCGAGATGATTTTTGCACCATTATGGAAAATTATGAGAAATTCAAAACTTTTTGATGGCATTGGAGTATCTTTTGTTGGCAAGTTAATAACTTTTCTGTCCACACTAGGGAAATCTTAATGATATCATCAAGCAAAAGACCCTACTCCCTCCAAACTGCCCAGTGATGAAGCTGGTAACTGCAGAGCAAACTTCCACTCCTCTGGAAGCCAAGATAAAGTTTTGCTTGAGTATACAATGAGCAATTGGTAGATGTTTAAGAATTTGATTCAGCTGCTATTTAGCAGGAGGAAAAGTGGTGTTTCTTTCTCTCATTTAATAGCATCGAGGCTTTAATTATATTTTACTATTGCACAGAGGGGAGTTTTGTATATTTAATCAATCTATAGGTTGTGGTTCAGCTTAGTGTGTTTGCCATTAAGAAGCCTTGATATTGGCCAGGGGCCGTAGCTCATGCCTGTAATCCCAGCACTTTGGGAGGCCAAGGCGGGTGGATCACCTGAAGTTGGGAGTTTGAGACCAGGCTGAACAGCATGGAGAAACCCCATCTCTACTAAAAATACAAAATTAGCTGGACTTGGTGGCACATGCCTGTAACCCCAGCTACTCGGGAGGCTGAGGCAGGAGAGTCGCTTGAACCGGGAGGCGGAGTTTGCAATGAGCCAAGGTTGCACCATTGTACTTCATCCTGGACAACAAGAGCGAAACTCTGCCTCAAAAAAAAAAAAATTTCCTGGGTATAACTATCAGCAAACACCTGCAAGCTAGCTCACTGCAACCTTGGCATTATCAATACTGAGTTATCAAAGCCCTCCTCAATAGGCAGCATGAATGCTATTCTAAAAAATCCAGGCCAGGGGCAGTGACTCACGCCTGTAATCCCAGCACTTTGGGAGGTCCAGGCAGGCAGATCACAAGGTCAGGAGTTTGAGGCCAGCTGGCCAACATGATGAAACCCCTTCTCTACTAAAAATACAAAAATTAGCCAGGCATTGTGGTGGGCACCTGTAATCCCAGCTACTTGGGAGGCTGAGCCAGGAGAATCACTTGAACCCAGGAAGCGGAGGTTGCAGTGAGCCGAGACCACACCATTGCACTCCAGCCTGTGTGTAACAGCAAGACTCCGTCTAAAAAAAAAAAATTCACAGCAAGCCTTTGTTTCCTTGCAATCAGCATGTGCTAGCCTTCCAGCTGCCTTCTCACAATATATTTTCCTACTTCTCTAATAAATCTGCCTCATTTACTTATTTCTTTTGAGAAAGAATCTCACTCTGTCGCCCAGGCTGCAGTGTGGTCTTGGGTCACTGCAACCTCCCCCTCCCAGGTTCAAGCAATTCTCCTGCCTCAGCCTCCTGAGTAGCTGGGACTACAGGTGTGTGCCACCACGCCTGGCTAATTTTTTTATTTTTAGTAGAGACAGTGTTTCACTATGTTGGCTGGGCTGGTCTTGAACTCCTGACCTCAAGTGATCCACCTGCCTTGGACTCCCAAAGTGCTGGGATTACAGGCAAGAGCCACTATACCCAGCCAAATCTGCCTTTCTTTATTTACAGCCGTCTTGGTAAATTCTTTTGCCCCCACACCACCAGCCCAGATAGTCATTACTTATGCATGACAAGGTTTTTTATTTCTTTCTTGCACTAAAGCCCTTAAGACTTTACTGAGAACCTATTATGTGCTAGCACTCTGCTGGGTGTTGGACATAAGGGAGAAATAATAATAAAGTTCTCCTTTATTGGGCATTTACTATTCATGCAATACTAAGTACAACATACTTAGTATTATAATTGAATAGAGAACTTCAACTTAAAAGGGTTAACTTGCCCAACAGAAAAAAATCACTTGCTTTTAAACAGAGGGTTCTGCTGTTGAAAAAATGAGGTCTCATAGGATAGATGGGCACCTGAAAAAGTAATTCTATGTGATTTGATGAAGTTTTTGCTCTCATTCATTCCCCGCACTCCCTTCTTCTCCTGGAGGCTGGTGACTTTGATAATGCAACCCCAACTAGAGAGGGCGATAGACCCTCTTCAGCATGAGGCACAGATGAGTTTGCAGAAACAAGTGTGGAATAAAGCTTTGATTTATGAATTTTAAAAAATATAATCCAATTGGAGACGGGAGCCTGTGAAATCAGCTGTTTCTCCTTTCCCTTCACTATCCTCGAAATCTGAAGCCCCAACTAGGCTGCTACCAGCTTCAGATAAGAGAATAACTATCAATGAAGGGAGGCCCTTGCTCGAAGATGGGAAAACTGGAGTAAGCGCCTTCAAGGACTCAGAGTATGGATTTGAGAGAACAGAAGATAAATGGGAATGGCTTTGCAGATGACGAAGCTGGGTGGTGAATGTGCTTGGAAATCCCAGGACAAATACATCAAATTCATAAAACAGAGCTCAGAGACAAGATAAACGATCTTACAAAGCCACTCCAAAATGCCCATCATTTTTAAGATTCTCCATTGGTTGCGTTACATCAACAGGAGTGTGAAATGTATTGTCCAGGAGTTCACATGCTCTTTGAGTTTTTCCTGTTGATATTAACGTTTTATCACACACTGTTCCACCCTTCTCTTACAGAACTGAGTGATGCTTAAACGTAACATGAGTACATTCCAGAAGTCCATGGAGCCCAGATAAAAGAGCAACTAAATCCCTCTGAGGATAGGGTGGGATGATAAAGAAAATTGTCAAGCAAGACTTCAGCTAGCTGAATAGTGTCTACTAGTGTTTGTGAGCAGGCTGGCTGGTGCCTAGGGCAAGGCTCATAAGTACATAGAGGCTTGGCACTGTGTCCTGTTTTGGAAACATAGCATTGATCAGTGGTTCTGTTCTGGAAGCCTGTTGAAATGCAGATTCTTAGCCTTGTCCCTGAGACAAATTCAGTGGATTTAGAAGAGCACTTTTTGTTTTGCCTCACTTTTTAACTTGGTGTTGTCAAAAGACAAAATTGCAGCCAATTTACTTTAAAATTTAATTGGCTTTTATTTGCAATACTAGAATCGGGCAACACTTCATTCTATCAAATAGAATGAATATTTCACTGGGCATGACAGAATGATTGGTTTCTGTAAGGTAGGAACAAGGAAACAGACCAATAGAAAAAGTAGATTGTTTAGTATCAGGTTACTACAGACTTTTTTTTTTGTAAGGGTTAAACCAGAGGGGACTTTCTTTTTAACACTGACTTAGGTACAATAGGGTCTTTCTGATCGGTTGCTGTGAATCTTCTGTTTGGGGATTTACCTGTTTCCTTTCAGTTTCAATTTGATTATGTGGCACTTAGCATGAGGGAGTCCATTTTGGTTTGGTCTGCTCTGTGCGGCCTGGTACGGAAGGCTAGTCCAAAACCATGGCCTCCAGTGGACTTTAACATTAATTAATTGTACTTAATTAGAACTCAGGAAGTGCCTGAACCTAGATGGAAAACAATTTGTGTCTTTATTTTCACTAACTAAACTGTAATTGAAATTTAGCATTTTGAAAACAGGCAACAAACTAGGTAGCATTAGTGGTATCTGGGATGTCACTGATAGAAATCACAAATATTTTCATGTCACATTACTTTTGTAGATTTCTCAAAATAACGTTTATGCTAAAATAATGGAAGCTATTCAACTTGATCTGATTTTGTTGTTGTTATTTTATGTGTTAGTAAATAAGCACATCCACTGCTGCATCAGAAAATTAACATATAGTTTCATAGATAGAAAACGGTATAATTAGCTTTCTTTGTAATCCTATGCATTTAATTACACGCATCTAAAAACATGGTGTGAGAAGAGATTCAAAGGCCAATGGGGTCTGTAGCACAAGATGTTTAATTATTTTTTACCTAATGGGTACAACATACACTATTTGGGTGATGGTTATACTAGTAACCCAGACTTCACTACTTCACAATATATTCATGTAACGAAACTGCACTTGTACCCCTTAAATCTATTTTTTTAATTAAATGTACTTTCTGATTATAATTCCTGAAATACATACAGTACAATTAACACCCTAATAAAATGTTTTTAATATTTAAAAAAGTTTAATTACTTCTTCTTGAGTAGGTACCAGGAATCTTCATTTTTATTTTTTGTTTAATTTAATTAATTTATTTATTTGAGATGGAGTTTTGTTCTTATTTCCCAGGCTAGAGTACAGTGATGCAGTCTTGGTTCACTGCAACCTCCACGTTTCAGGTTCAATCGATTCTCCGGCGTTAGCCGGAGCCAGTAGCCAGGGTTACAGGCTTCCATCACCATGCCCAGCTAATTTTTTTGTATTTTTTGTAGAGACAGGGTTTTACTATGTCGGTCAAGCTGGTCTCAAACTTCTGATCTCAGGTGATCTGTCCACCTTGACCTCCCAAAGTGCTGGGATTACAGGTGCGAGCCACCGTGCCTGGCTGGAATCTCCATTTTTAATATGCAAGCTTGATATTTCTGATGCTGGTAGAGTAGGGAGCAAACATTAAGAAACCCTGTTGTAGGGTATGTGTTTCTGTTTCTTTGTGTGTGTGTGTGTGTGTGTGTGTGTGTGTGTGTGTGTGTGTTTCTGATGTGGGGGAATTGGGGGTAAAATGATGTGTGGGGGAGCAACAGTGCATGAAAGTGAGACTGGAAAGTCTGCCAGGCCCGACTGCAAGTCTTCCCAAGAAAGTTCATTAGGCACAGCCCAAAGAATGTCACATTCTCAGACTTAAAGGTGAAGTCATAAACAAGTAATGCATACCATGTAGCCACCCAACTGTAATTTAGTCTTCACTTCTTACAGCCACTGTTGAACCACGGGAGTAAAGCTACTGGGGTTTATAACAATTGTGGATTTTTGTGCATGCTTATTAGCTTGATACGCAGGCCAAGAATGGGAATAAAAATAAATGAGCCGTGAGACGAAGAAAAAAAGTAAAGAAAATGCTAAGAAACCAGAGCCCTCTTAGCAAACCAAAAGCGGGGACCTGGGGAACAGGAGCTCTGCCATCTTTTGCTTTAGGATGATTCTGGCAGTCTGTTCTGCCACTCCTCTGTATCCAGGTAATTAGAAGCTGTGGAACCACACATGGAGATCATAAGCAAGCTCACCCACAACCTAATTTCAAGTGTTTTATTCGACCTCATCATATTTTAATTATAAACTACATTAATCTATGGTTTCAAAGAGAACTAAGAACTAAATTTAATATCTATTTAGTGCAAGCCCGGTAATTTACACACTCGACTCATATAACTTTCAGAAAGCTACTCAGATCCCCATTTGACAATTAAATACAGCTCAGATGGATAAAGATCTTGTTAGTCAGGTGAAAGAGCCACGAGCTATGAAGCCTTGCTGATTTTACACTTCCGTGCTGCTCTTCTAATTTGTGCTGAGGAAGTTCTACAATTGGTTGAGGAGAAAAATTATATACTGTGTCTCTTTAAAAACAAAATCAAGTTAAAGATGGCAATATATATGCATTTATCTCTTCAACGATCCAAACTCAGGAAAAAGAGAGTAAAGGGATTATTTTAAGTATAAGCCCTCAAGGACAACGAGAACAGGAGAGGACATAATGGCAGCAAAATTGTTGAAGCTGCAAAGCAGATGGATGATTGATATGACTTAGTAATTGCATGCACGCTGATCCCAAGCCTGCAGTGAGAGACCCAGTTGAGCAAGCTGACTCAGGCCACGCACATTCCAAAAGAGTCAGAAATTGGTGGTACTATGTACCTCTGGAGACAGGAAGATTGTGTATGTGTGGGTGGAGTGTGGGGTAGCTAACAACAGGAGGATTTGTGTTTGTTTGTTTGTTTGTTTGTTTTTAAGTAGGATTCAGGAGTTAAACCCCACATTCCTTTTTCTATAAATCACAGGCTGGAGGTTTATTCTTTGAAAGGCTTGAAAGGGATAAAGTAAGGGTCTTCGCCCTGTGGAATACCAGGCACAGATAAAGATGGGACTTTGATACTGCAAGAGATAATACAATGAGAAAGTTTATGGACTGATTTGAGGTTACTCCCCCCGCACAGCTCCTCCCCCTCCCCAACACTCCCTATTTGACCCTTAGAACAAGCTAATATCCTACAGAAATGTGGAGTCTGAAAGAGCCTTCTTGGGGAATCTGGCTAGCTCTCTGGTAAACACAGAGAGGAACTACCGAGATCCCTCTTCCAGGACCAGCTGACTGCGCATTTTGAGGGGGACTCCATCAACTCCTTCACATGTCTGGTTCAGCTGCAGACAGCACCCTTGCCCAAGGTCATGCCCTCCCTGGGATGGCCCACATCCAACGAGGTGGGAGTAGACAAAGCCATTTCACCTCAATACAGAACACTCTAATGGACCACCCTCCCTCCAGAGCTCCCTGCCAGGGTGGCCTGCATTGCAGTTTAACATTTTTTATTTATTTAAGAGACGAAGTCTCACTCTGTCTCCCAGGCTGTAGTGTAATAGCACAATCTCAGCTCATGCAACTTCTGCCTGCCAGGTTCAAGTGACTCCTGCCTCAGCCTCCAGAGTAGCTGGGATAACAGGTGCCCACCTCCACACCCAGCTAATGTTTATAATTTTAGTAGAGATGGGGTTTCACCTTGTTGGCCAGGCTGGTCTCGAACTCCTGACTTCAGGTACTCCACCTGCCTTGGCCTCCCCAAATTCTAGGATTTCAGGCTTGAGCCACACACCACCCCTGCCCGTGGTTTGACTTCTTGCTTTGTCCAATTCTTCCTACCCATGGGCCTTAATGTTACAGTGTTGATTCTCAAAAATCATCTTGCACACCAATTTTGTTTCAGTGTCTGCTTTCAAGGAAACCAGCCCACAGAGGCACCAAGCCAAAAAGACCTAGATATACGTGTTAGTATAGGTCTGCCAGTATTAGCAGTTTCCCAACGAGAGCAGCACTTCCAACAGTGAAGTCCACAGTCAGGCGTCCCAGCGCGTGCACTCAGAGCTCCAATCAGCTTTGGAAAGCCACAAACTTAATTATGAGATGCCCAAGTATCACTCAGCATCAGAAGGAAGGCTCTAACATGAAAAATAGAAGGCAAAACCAAGAGGCTGCACAAAACACTATATTTATCAAGATGAGATATTTTATTCATGTATCAAAAGTGGAAAAATATCAGACAGACTTAAAAAGCTCTTGGAAATCAAAATGATGAGACCAGTAATCATTATCAAGAATCTCAACCAAAGAGTTTGAAGATAAAGTTGGGTCAATTTCCTAGTATGTGGAGCAAAAAAGGATAAACAGAGATAAATGAGAGAAAGATAAACAAACAAAAATTTTATTTGAGTCCTGAATATCCAGCATCCTAATGATAGCACCTTCATAAAGAGATAAGTCAAAAAATGAGGGCAACAGTATCAAATAATTCAAGAAATCTTCCCAGAATGGAAGGCATATGTTTCCAGAGTAAAAGGGCCACCTAATCAGGATTTAATTAATCACTCATTAATACTTTGTAAATGGATTTTTTTTTTAATGTGCAAGCCACACAAATGAAGAAAAAGCAAAGGAAAGAAAAAAAGATGCCACAAATTTCTTGAGAGGATGGAGACCAGTTTCTCCACAAAAGATCAAGAACAAAAATGGGTTTAGACCATTTAACAAGAAGGCTAGTAGAATACCCTCAAAATTCTGAGAAAATGGCATGATTCCTAGTGTTTTCTACACTGTGTAAGCCTAATTTAGAGTGGATGTATGCCTTAGTCTATTTGGGTTATAACAAAATACCATAAACTGGGTTGCTTATTAACAACAGAAATCTATTTCTCACATTGCTGAGGCTGGGAAGTCCAAGATCAAGGCACCAGCAGATTTAGTGTCTAATGAGGACACACTCTCTGGTTCAGAAATGGCACCTTCTAGCTGTGTTCTCCCAAGGCAGCTTTGTAGGGTATTTTTTTTTTTTTTTTTGAGACAGGGTCTCACTCCATCACCCAGGCTGAAGTGTAGTGACGTGGTCTTGGCTCACTGCAGCCTCTGCCCTGAGCTCGGGCGATCCTCCCACATTGGCCTTCTGGGTAGCTGGGACTATGGGCAAGCACCACCACTGCAGCTATTTTATTTTATTTTATTGTTTTTGGTATTTTTAGTAGAGACAGGGTCTCACCATGTTGCCCAGCCTGGTCTCGAACTCCTGAGCTCAAGCGATCTGTTTGCCTCAGCCTCTCAAACTACTGGGATTACAGGCTTGAGCCACTGTGCTTGGCCCTGGGGTCTCTTTTCTAAGGGCACCAATCCCATTCATGAGGGCTGCATGCTTATGACCTAATCACCTCCCAAAGGACCCATCCACTAACCCCATCACATTAGGGATTCTATTTTAACAAAGGAATTTTGGGGGAACACAAACGCTTAGACCAAAAAACGTGGAACAAAGATGTTTTCAGACACACAATATCTCAAAAATGTTAACTCTCATGCACCTTTTTCTTTGAAATTTAATGGAGGATGAGTTCTGTAAAAATAAAGGCAAAAAACAAGAAAGAGATTTAAGAGTTGCAGCAGACAAAGGGATCTAATATCAGAGAATGTGAAGACCCAGGAAGATGGTGAAAAGTAGGAAGGAGGATGACTGGGTCCTGGAATAAGGAGGGCTCTAGATGGCCTTCTTCAAGAAGATAAAATTAAGAGGCTTCTTCATGTGTCAGAAGAAGATGAGAAGACATATGGACAAGAAGAGAGACTTTGGAGATTACTTAGTGAGATAGATGTATGGCAAAGGAAATAAACGAGGAAAGGCAACTTCAGCGAAAATGAAAATCCGTGCAAGAAAGGAAATGCAATACTAATAAACTACACGATTTAGCTGTAAATACACATATCCAAAATGATTTATCTGTATTTAAATATATGTATATAAATAAACATTTACATATTTTGAATAATGTAAACACTGAATATTTATCTCACCATAATTAGATAAAACCTGTTAGGGGGACAGGAATGGAAAAATAGTACATGTGTAGTGTTGTTTTAGGAGAGTGAAAATAAATCCTCATTTTCTATGGTGGATAGCAAATAAAACCTATAACTGAAAAATGGAAAAAAGTAGTATTTAGGGACGTGGAAAAATATAGCAAGAAAAAAAGTCTACAATGCTTTAAACAGTCTCTGGGGGTTAAGGAATGAGGCAGTGGAAGACAGCTTTTTGAGTTTGTTTTAATAAGCCTTATAGAACCACTTGATTTTTTAAACCATGTTCATGGATCACTTTAATAAAAATAAAAATTATTAGGTTCAGTGGCTCATGCCTGTAATCCCAACACATTGACAGGCCAAGGAAGGAATATCATTTAAGGCCAGGAGTTCCAGACCAGCCTGGGCAACATAGCCAGATGCTGTCTCTATCAATATAAGTAAAAATAAAAATGGCCAGGTATGGTGGTGCATGCCTGTAGGCTCAGCTACTCAGGAGGCTGAGGCAGGAGGTTCGCTTGAGCCCAGGACTTTGAGGCTGCAGTGTACTGTAATTGTACCAACGCACTCCAAATTAGCTAACACAGTAAGACCCTTGTCTCTAAATAATAATAATAACAACTAAATTTTAGAAAGAGTGGAGCCAACCAGACTTTGCTTTCTGTGACCATCCCATTAAGGTGAATTAGGGTTGGCTTCCCATGTCCCCTCTCCTGGGCAGAGTGCTTGACAGCTAGGCTCCTTAAAACCTGCTGAATCTGGAGGATGGTGATAGATGATGCAGGTCCTTTCAGTGAAATGATGGTCTCAAAAAATGGGGAGGATGCGCTGGGGATTTAGAAAGCAGGGTAGCCAGAAAGAAGCATAAATTACCCCCACATAAGCTTCACAGAAATGCTGACACTAACAGCTGTGGGTGAGATTTTTGCAAGGAGTGTCAGCCTGATGACAGATACCACAGACAGTTGCAAAAATGTCCAAGTTTCTCCTGAAGTTTTCTGGCAGGGCAGTGGGCTCCATCCCTGCGAGTGAATCAGTTTGTTTGAGCGTCATGATTGGACAGAGCCTTAACACCAGGGTCTCCTGACTCCACTCCTCGTGTTTGCAGGGAGCTGGAGGGGGTAAGTAGGACACGGAGGCCAGCATTTACTGACTTCCAGCAATCCTGCACCATGCTCTTTATCCGAAATAGAAAAAAAATAGAAACACTAAAAGATCTTGGTCTCTGGAATTTGCTCTGGACAGCAAAAAATAAATTCTTTTCATCATCTTCCTACTCCTTCTATTAGCAGATGCTGCAAATAGAGAGAATTCCATCCTGAACCCTTTTTAAGACTAGGAGAATTAAAACTTTTTGTTTCAAGGTTTCTGCCTTTCTAAAAGTGAGTATATAGGATGAATAGTTTATGAATTTAGGAAAACATTCCAATGTCCTTTTTGGTTAAGAAAGACAAACCTCAGCAGTGATCTGGGGGAGGAAGTTGAAACAGAGGGGAGAGAAAGTGCCCTGAAAAATAAAGGGGTTTTTCTTTTTTTTAATGCTGATTTTTTAAAAGG
>NW_022436943.1:49830367-49877471 GCF_009761245.1 Sapajus apella
TTTTTTTTTTAATTTCCATAGGTTTTTGGGTAACAGGCAGTGTTAGGTTACATAAGTAAGTTCTTTAGTGGTGATGTGTGAGATTTTCACGCTCCCATCACAATATTTATTTTTTATTTTTTTAAATTTCAATAGATTTTTTTTTTTAAACAGGGTCTCACTCTGTCACCCAGGCTAGAGTGCAGTGGTCCTATCTTGGATTTTTTTTTTTAAACAGGGTCTCACTCTGTCACCCAGGCTAGAGTGCAGTGGTCCTATCTTGGCTCACTGCAACCTCTGCCTTCTGGATAGTTCAATAGATTTTTGAGGAACAGTGGTGTTTGGTTGCATGAATAAGTTCTTTAGTGGTAATTTCTAAGATTTTGCTGTTTTGGTGACTATGGCCTTATAGCATAGTTTGAAGTCAGGTGATGTGATGCCTCCAGGTTTGTTCTTTTTGTTTAGCCTTGCTTTGGCTATATAGGCTCTTTTTTGGTTCCATGTATATTTTAGATTTTTTTTTTTTTCCTGGTTCTGTGATGCAAAAATCCTCAACAAAATACTAGTTAACCAAATCCAACAGCAGATCAAAAAGATAATCCACCATGATCAAGTTGATTTCATGCCGGGGATGAAACCTTGTTCGTCAGGGATATTGGTCTGTAGTTCTCTTTTATTTTGTTGTTGCAGCATGTCCTTTTCTGGTTTTGGTATTAGGGTGATACTGGCTTCATAGAATGATATAGGGAGGGTTCCCTCTTTCTTTATCCTGTGGAATAGTGTCAATAGGATTGGTATCAATTCTTCTTAAATGTCTGACGGAATTTAGATGGTAATTGGTCTGGTAATTCAGACTTTTGTTGTTGGCAGTTTTTTTTTTTTTTACTGCTATTTCAATGTCATTGCTTATTATTGGTCTGTTTAGAGTTTCTGTATCTTCCTGGTTTAATCCAAGAGGATTGTATATTTCCAGAAACTTATCCAACTCCTCTAGGTTTTCTAGGTTATGTTCATAAAAGTTTTCATAATAGCCTTGAATAATCTTTTTTGTGTGGTAACTGCAGTAACATTTCCCACTTTGTTTCTAATTGAGCTTGTTTGGGTATTCTCTCTTCTTTTCTTGGTTAATCTCATTAATGACTTACCAATTTTATTTACCTTTAAAAGAAAAAGCTTTTTGTTTCATTTATCTTTTGCATTTTTGATGTTTGTTTCAATTTCATTTAGTTCTGCTCTGATCTTCATTATTTCTTTCTTCTGCTGAGTTTGCGCTTGGAGTGTTCTTGTTTCTCCAGTTCTATGACCTTAGATTGTCTCTTTGTGTCCTTTCAGACTTTTTGATGTAGGCATTTGAGGCTGTGAACTTTCCTCTTAGCACTGCCTTTTCTGTATCCCAGAGGTTTTGATAGGTGGTGTCACTACTGTTGTTCAGTTAAAAGTATTTTTTAATTTCCATCTTGATTTCAGTGTTGACCCAATGATCATTCAGGAGCAGGTTATTTAATTTCCATGTAATTGCATGATTTTGAGGGTTCCTTTTGAAGTTGGTTACCAATTTTATTCCACTGTGATCTGAGAGAGTACTTGACAAAACCTCACTTTTCTTAAATTTGCTGAGACTTGTTTTGTGGACTGTTATATGATCTATATTGGAGAATGTTCCGTGTGCTGGTGAATAAAATGTACTCCCATAATTCCCATGTGTTGTGAGAGGGACCCAGTAAGAGATCATTGAATCGTGGGGACTGTTTCCCCCATACTATTCTCATGACAGTGAATAAGTCTCATGAGATCTGATGGTTTTATCGGAGGTTTCCACTTTTGCAGCTTTCTCATTCTTTCTTTACCTGCTGCCATCCTTGTAAGATGGGACTGTCTTTTCTTTGCCTTCTGCCATAATTGTGAGGCTTCCCCAGCCACGTGGAACAGCCAATTGGAACTGAAAGTCCAATTAAACCGCTTTCTTTTGTAAATTCCCCAGTCTCAGCTATGTCTTTATCTGCAGCATGAAAACAGACTAATAAAATCATATTACCAGAATTGCTTTTCTGGTGCCCTTTCATTTGGGTAGACTATGCCAGATGGATGATCTGGGACACAAGTGATGCTGCTCAGATTCTTTTGTCCCATGGGGTGCTCCCTTGATATGGTGTTCTCCCTCTTCTCCTAGGGATGGGACTTCCTGAGAGCCAAATTGCAGTGGTTGATTTTGGGCTGGTACTGAGGAGTATCTGCAGAATCCTGTGATGTGATCCATCTTCAGGTTTTTCAGCCATGGGTACCAGCACCTGCTCCAGTGGAGGTAAAAGGGGAGTGAAGTGGACTCTGTGAACATCCTTGGTTGTATTTTTGTTTAGTGTGGTGGTTTTGTGTTGATTGGCCTCCAGCCAGAGATGGTGCTTTCAAGAGCACATCAGCTGTGGTTGGATAGGGAGGATCATGTGGTGGGTAGGGCTATGGAGTTTCCAAGAGATTATATCCTTTGTCTTCAGCCACCAGGATGAGTAGAGAAAGAATACCAGGTGAGGGCATGTTTGAGCTCAGCCTCTCCTTGGGAGGGGCTTGCTGTGGCTGCTGTGGGGAATGGGGATGTTGTTCTCAGGTCAACAAAATTATGTTCCCAGGGGGATTAGAGCTGCCAGCTCTGCTGAGTCACACAGCTTGCCAGGGAAGAGGGGAAAAGTCAGCAGTCACAGGCCTCACCCAGCTTCCATGTTGCCCACAGTCCTAAAGGCCAGACTCACTCCCACCATGCCCTCCCAACAGCACCAAGCCTATTTCCAGGCAGTGGGTGACCAGGGCTGAGAACTCACCCCAGACCACCAGGCTCCCCACAGAGATAGTAAGTGGACTCACAGGTTTCAGCATCTCAGGGCACCTACAACAGTGATCCAGTTCCTTCAAAGGATCTCTCAGCTTTCCTGGTATGTTGCTGTGGTAGTTCTTAGAGCAAAAGTTTATAGTGTAAATTTCCACATGCTGCTTTGTCTGTCCAAACAGGAGCTGCAAGCTGGTCTTGCCTTCCATCCATAATCTTCAAATAAGAGGATGTTTTATCCCATGCCACCTCCTCAGTTACAGCCCAGGGTCTGAGTCTCTTTGGTTGAGTTTTTAGAATTGAGGAAGAAACAGAAGAGAATCACTGCAGGGAAGAACCACTTCCTAGGAAATGCTATCAGATTGGGACATAAGGAGAATAAGGCTGTAAAACAGCTCATCCTTGGGAATGGCCAAGGAAATTTATAAAGAGTGGTATCTGATAAAAACTTTAATAGATGCGTCTTTTTTTGTGCTAACTACTGGATCTTATTTTTTTAAACAAATAAGTCATTAAAGACAAGAACAGCCTTATGATGGGGTTATATGAAGAATGGAAAAGGCAAACAATTAAGAGATGATTGAAAGCTATGATTTAAAGTCAGAATGTTGGCCAGGGGTGGTGGCTCACCACCTGTAATCCCAGCACTTTGAGAGGCTGAGACGGGTGGATCACCAGAGGTCAGGAGCTTGAGACCAGCCTGGCCAACATGATGAAACCCCATCTCTACTAAAAATACAAAAAAATTAACTGGGACTGGTGGCAGATGCCTGTAATCCCAGGTATTCAGGAGGCTGATGCAGGAGAATCGTTTGAACCCAGGAGGTAGAGGTTGCAGTGAGCTGAGATCACATCACTGCACTTCACCCTGGCGACAAGAGCAAAACTTTGTCTCAAAAAAAAAAAGGCCATTAAATAAATAAATAAATAAAGTCAGAATGTTGACAGGAGACTTTATAAGTGCTTCTCTCATTAGAAATCTTGGGAGGAGCACTGAACTTCTCTCAATTGTGTAGAATAGGGTTTATTTAGATATTAAAGCACAGGGTGATATGACAGAACTCAGGAATGTTAAAAGCACTGTCTGTTTAATCATTAGGAAAATAAGAGGTGTTGATTATCTTTTTAAACTGGAGTGTCTCTCTTTGCTGTTTGAACTATAAATAACATCCCCAAGTCCCTCTGAGTCTACAGTGGAATAGGAAGGATAGCTGGTCTATCCCTTCTAAGGCATTAACTCTTCCCCGTTTCATGCATGCAGGAGTCCCAGGTACTGAACATTGAGGGGAAGCATGACTCAAAAGGGCCTATTTTATTGATATTAGGAAGCTTTCAAGCTTAGATAACAGAAAAACTGAGTTTTTGGAAAGTTGCAGAAAACATTTGTGAGAAATATACAAAACAGGGAGAAGAAAACTGCAGAACATAAGAAAACATTCTGCTCGTGCAGTCATAAGAAGGGTGTAAGCCAAGAACACAGAATCAAATTCATTAGAGAAGCAGTCTCCGTGAAGACTTAGTAGACACTGGCTCTGTTACCTTGGCCATGCCTTCCTCAGAATCATGATGTTATAACCAGAAAACCCATGTGTGCCTGTGACCTAGTAAGATCCGACTGGGAGATAGCCAGGCGCGGTGGCTCACATCTGTAATCCCAGCACTTTGGGAAGCCGAGGTGGGCAGATCACGAGGTCAGAAGTTCGAGACCAGCCTGACCAACATGATGAAACCCTGTCTCTACTAAAAATACAAAAATTAGCCTGGTGTGGTGGCATGTGCTTGTAATCCCAGCTATTCAGGAGGTGGAGACAGGAAAATAGCTTGACCCCAGGAGGCGGAGGTTGCAGTGATAGGAGATCGCACCACTACACTCCAGGCTGGGTGACAGAGTGAGACTCTATCAAAAAAAAAAAAAAAAAAAGAAAAGAAAAAAAAGAAATCCCACTGGGAGAAAGTCTGGGAGAATTTCAGGTGGAGAAGGATGGGATTAGATGAAGAGATCCCTAAAAGAAGAAGATCTTCGGTGTTGCAGACGACTATATCCTTTGCTGATTTGGACACAGTTAGTGTACATTAATAATCTAAATGTTTATGTGTTCATAGTGCTTCTCCTGCCCCATTATAGGCCTGGAGGGGATTTTGCACTGAAGAGCAGAATCCCCCAGCCCCCTATGGGGCAGGGAATGGTGGGAACTGAGGCTTAGATGTTTGCATCACCTTTGTTGTCTGTGCTCCGCAGAGCACAGCTCCACACCCTTTAATCGCATTTATTTTAACTGGAAAGTGGGGATTTCAATAGCACCTATCTCAAAGAGGCTTTAAGAGAATTAAATGAGTTAATACATATAAACACCCTGACCAATATTTGGCCCACAGTAAGATTTGCTAATGTGTTTACTATTAATATTGTATTTGTTTCTATTGTTTTTACTATTATCTAGTGGAGAAAGTTGGAGTAGGACCAATAGTCACGATTTCAGTGTCTATTTGGGCACAATATCTGTGATGGGAAACAGGGGGCAAGGGATGAAAGAGTGTTGATAGCTAAATAGAAGGTTTGGAATGGGTCAAGTCAAAAGGCAGAGTTGCGTTGGAGCCCTTGGCTTCCAGAGCATCCATAGCTCTTGCCCCAAGGACAACGGACCACTTCGCAGAATTATATGAGACACCCACATTCAACAGGCCCAAACCTCAGACATTGTTGCTTGGTTACCAGTCCTTTCAGCAACCAAACAAAAGACATTCCCAGATACAAGGCAGATCTAGTAGGGCTCTGAGTCTGTGGGGTGTGATTCCAGCATCCAAGTAATGCCAAGGCCTGCCAGCATGCACCTAAAGCAGAAAGAGGCAGGGAGGGATGCTCTCCTAGATCCTGGAGAGAAAGTGACCCTGTCAATGCCTTGATTTCATGCTTCTAGCCTCTAGGACTGTGAGAAATAAATGTCTGCTGTTTTAAGCCACCAAGTTTGTGGTCATTTGTTAAAACAGTCCTAGAAAACCAATAACGAAACTTACTTACTCTTAGTTGCCCCACTGATTTCACCCACCTCACAAATGGCTGTAGCCTCTTTGCTCACCAATGAACTCTTTCTAACTTGGAATTTTTGGAGAAGGGATTGGGGAAGGCATTAGTCCTTCCTCAGCATACTACCTGGACCCCTTGAACAAATTGGTCTACTTCTTCCCTAGAACTCTACCTGTCCCAAGGAGCAGTTGGCCACAGTCCATGTGAGGTGACTTAAATGAAAATATAATTTCAGATTCTCCTTTTCCTCAGGGTGCAACCATCTGACATTCAGCTGCATTCCTACCAAAGGCCCTGCATACCAGCCTAAAGGAGACCTTTCAGCTCCACCTTTTCTGAAAGTACTAGGTAACTTCTTTTGATGGCTTCACTTGTCCTCTTCATTTGAGAGAGGAAAAATAAATCAATCCCCAATGAGTCTTTCTAATTTGTTCCCAATTTACTGATTAAAAAACTGAGGCTCAAAAGGTAAATCAATGTATAATGGTAGAAAATACATTCCAGTGCCAGTGTATTCAATTCTCAGCTTGTCTCCTTTCTATTATAATTACAACAAGCTCCCTACATAAAATGTAAGAGGCATGGGCTGGATTCAAGAGACCAGATTTAGAAAAATGCCTTTCTTTGCATTCAATTTTGTTGTTTCTGTATGTTTATTACAGGGTATAATGTAATCTTCCGGGAAGAATAATATGGATTAAACAAAGTTTGTACTCAATAAATATTTGAGAAGGGAAGAAGGGACTGAGGGAAGAGAGGAGAGAAAGAGAAGGAAGAAGAAGAAAATAGGTTTAAAGGAAAGAAAGGAAGAAATAGGAAAAAGTTTCTCACAAACATAGAGGCTCCAGCTCTAAGTTGAGGCAGTAGTTGAAAACAGTAGGAAAAACCAAGTCCACACTGGAAAAACCCACAGCTACATGTGGAACTGAATGAAGCCCAAATACCATGTCTTACATGTCTGACTGCAAGTCATCACCACTGGTAAGACACACACTGATTTAATAAAAGACTTCCAGAAAGAAATGGGAG
Organism: Sapajus apella; assembly: GCF_009761245.1. Taxonomy (NCBI): domain Eukaryota; kingdom Metazoa; phylum Chordata; class Mammalia; order Primates; family Cebidae; genus Sapajus; species Sapajus apella. The sequence goes on from NW_022436943.1 coordinate 49,837,219, forward strand.
AGTGGGGAACTAACCCTTCATTAAGTGTGCACACAGATGTTGTGGTTTCTCAGAGGTTGTAATTACAGCCTTCTGGTTTCTTCTTCTCAGTTAGTAAACCCATTGAGAAAAGTTACCAGTGTCAGCTAGGAAATAAAGAATCAACCTCATGGATGAGGTTGGGCTAGAGAGCTATGGCTGTCATCTGCTGCTAGAAAGAAAGGTTTGCACACTTCCTCCAGGTCCAAAGCCCCCTACTGCCTTAAGTGAGTCCACAGAGCAACAAGCTTGCCATCAACCTATCTGGAAACTTTGGATGCAATAGACAAGATGACATTTCTGGGTGAAGGCAGCCACATAGGCTCATGGTTTGGCACATCAAGTGGGGGCTGCTTTTCAGCCCCTGCTGGTCCTTATGAGTGAATGGGTGCTTTTGTCAGCACACAAACTGCTCAATTATTTGTAGTCATCCTGCCGAGGAACACACTCCTCAGTCTGCAGCATAGAGAACTTCAGCATGGTCCAATCCTAACAGAGGAGCTGAGAAACCATAGGCCTCTAGATCCTCCCCTAGAAGAAGTCTTGGATCCAGGTGCAACTACTTTGTTTAGACGAAACAAAGAAAAGAAATATCACACTAACTAAGCACCCAAGTGGCCTGAAAAAAATGAAGATAGGCAGGATCAGTGGCTTGTAAAGTTTCAACCCAGTTAAGGCACACCAACTAGTGCAGAGGTTCTTAAAGTTTTGACAGAGACCCATATATTAGTCTATTTTCACACTCTTACGAAGTTACTACCTGAGACTGGGTAATTTATAAAGTAAAGTGGTTTAATTGACTCACAGTTTTGCATGGCTGGGAGGCCTCAGGAAACTTACAATCATGGCAGAAGGAGAAGCAGGCATGTCTTACATAGAGGCAGAAGATCGTGACTTTGTGTAGGAGGAAATTCCAAACACTTATAAAGCCCTCAGATCTCGTGAGAACTAATTCACTATCATGAGGACAGCACAGGGGAAACCACTCTCATGAGCTAATCACCTCCCACCAGGTCCTTAACACCTGGGGATTATTGGGATTACAGGTTTTTTTTTTTGTTTTTTTTTGTTTTGTTTTGTTTTGTTTTTTGAGATAGTGTCTTGCTCTGTCACCCAGGCTAGAGTGCAGTGGCATGATCTTGGCTCCCTGAAATCTCCACCACTGGGTTCAAGTGATTCTTGTGCCTCAACCTCCTGAGTAGCTGGGATTACAGGCATGTGTCACCACGCCCAGCTAATTTTTGTGTATTTAGTAGAGATGGGGTTTTGCCATGTTGCCCAGGCTGGTCTCCAACTCCTGACCTCAGGTGCTCCGCCTGCTTCAGGCTTCTACAGTGCTGAGATTACAGGTGTAAGCCACCATTCCTGGCCAGTATTACAACCTGAGATGAGATTTGGGTGGGGACACAGAGCCAAACCATATCAAACCACAAGAAGAAATATGTTTTTCGGTTGGTTTATTTCATTTTATTTTCTAGAGCAGCCAGAAAAGGGGAGACATGTTTTATATCCACGACCCAACACACAGACACACAAACACAAAGACACATACACAAACACAAAGACACATACACACACATGACCAAATTAAAATTGTTTTATAAACAATATTTACAATATTATTTGTATTTTATTTTATGTAGATCTCAACCTTTAGTGATTTCATTACCCCAGGTCAAAGTTTTCAGTTGGTCAAGATTTGAAAAAAACCTCTGAACTCATAAAAGTCAAATTCTTGCCTCTGTCAATCAGACAAGTATTCTTCCTTCCTTAGGAAGCAGTGAGAGGGAGAAAAATTAGACATCACCTTCCTAATCCTTCCAAGGGGGAAGAAATTCGAGGGGTCTCAGAAATATGTGAAGAAAAAGATAATGTGACCCTGCCCCTGAAACACAGGTGCAATAGTTTAAATGATGGATGACAATTTCAGAAATACCAAAATGGTTTTAAGTGCTTTTTTCAATTAAGGAACTATAGTCTTTTCTCTGAACTGTGACTTGAATCAAAATTATTTTGTCTTTGTTTTTCTTGTTACAAATATGCCATACTGGATGGCTTCAATGTGTGACCAAATCAATGCATTATCTGAAGTGACTCAACTGGAACAAAATAAAACAACAAAGCACCCTTAGAGCTGAACCAATATTTTGTTCTCTTCAAGCCTCAATGGAGCCTGAGACTAAAGGCTTCTGAAATGCTGATCCTACAAGCTGAAGGGCTCTTGGCTCAAGCTGCTCTGCTTCCCTGACTTGCACCCTGTGTCTTAGCCATTGCCAGGGGCTGTCATCTCCCCTAACAATCCCTAAGTGCTTTAGGCTGCAAATCTTTTCTCATGTAGCTTCTTTTATTTGGATGGCTATTCTTCCACCCCTTGCTTTTCTATCTGCTTGGTGAGCACCTACTCATTTTTCAAAGCTCAACTCAAGGATCACTTCATTCATTCATTCATTCATTCATTCATTCATTCATGTATTTATTCAATTTCCAACAAGTTTTAATTGAAGGGTCACTATAGGCCAGGACCCATGCTGGTTATTGGGGAAACCAGAGGTCAACAATACATAGTCTCTGTTTTAAAAGCTTACAGTCTAGTCAAGTGCAATTGGTTCTTATATCATAATTTGGTGAGTATAATTCAAGAGGCCAGACTTGGTGATTCATACCAGTAATCCCAGCATTCTGGGAGGCTGAGGTGAAAGGGTCGCTTGGGCCCAGGAATTTGAGACCAGCCTGGACAACATAGTGAGTAGTGAGACCTCATCTTTATTAAAATAATAATAATAAAAACATACACAGGGCATTATCAGAGATCAGAGCACAGAGGGAGAGCCCTTGACTTAATGGAATAAGTCACGTAAGTTTCCTTAAAAGAGCTGATGCCTGCCACAGCTGGAGAGGTGAGGAAAGAGGAAGGGTCCTAAGAGACAGCAACAATTTGAGTTAAATATCATTATTTCCAATTTAGAGATAAAGAAACAGAGGCACTGAATCACTAAATATGTTTCCCAAGGCATAGAGTTATCAAATAACAGAGTGGTATTTGATCCCAGCACATGCTAATTCTTTTTTTTTTTTTTTGAGACGGAGTTTCGCCCTTGTTACCCAGGCTGGAGTGCAATGGCGCGATCTCGGCTCACCGCAACCTCCGCCTCCTGGGTTCAGGCAATTCTCCTGCCTCAGCCTCCTGAGTAGCTGGGATTACAGGCACGCGCCACCATGCCCAGCTAATTTTTTGTATTTTTAGTAGAGACGGGGTTTCACCATGTTGACCAGGATGGTCTCGATCTCTTGACCTCGTGATCCACCCGCCTCGGCCTCCCAAAGTGCTGGGATTACAGGCTTGAGCCACCGCGCCCGGCCGCTAATTCTTAATCATTAACTCAAATGTTATTTCATTTGCTGCAGAAATCCAAAAAAAGGGGGAGATACCAGTGGAGACTGGACAAACAAGAGGAAGAAACAGCATGGGTTAGGCATGGGCTGTCAGATCCATGGTGGGGCCAAGTACTAAGCCCAGAGAAGACTTACGGAGGGAATAGAGTTTAGGGTAGGGATGGGAACAAACCCTATCGTGGTAAAGCAGATCTGTGCCGTCGAGTCCATGCAGAGTATGCACATCAGCGCTACATGACAAGGTCACCTGCTGGATGAGCTGTCGCGATTTCTTTTTAATTGTTTATTATCTTTATTATTATTGAGATAGAGTCCTGCTCTGTTGCCCAGGTTGGCGTGCAGTGGCGTGATGTCGGCTCACTGCAACCTCTACCTCCCACGTTCAAGTGATTCTCCTGCCTCAGCCTCTGGAGTAGCTGGGACTACAGGTGCCCACCACCATGCCTGACTAATTTTTCTATTTTTAGTAGAGACAGGGTTTCACCATGTTGGCCAGGCTGATTTTGAACTCCTGACCTCAAGTGATCTGCCTGCCTCAGCCTCCCAAAGTGCTGGGATTACAGGTGTGAGCCATTGCATTGGGCCTATTTTTTTTTTTTATTTTGTTACCCCAACGCATTATAGGGAATGAAGCAGTAATGATTTCAAAGTGAAAATAAGCTAGGTATAAATCCTGTTTCTGGTAGTTATTAGGAAAGTGCCCTGGACAATGCACTTATCCTTTTTTTTTTTCTTTTGAGACAGTCTCGCTCTGTCACCCAGGCTGGAGTGCAGTGGCGTGATCTCAGCTCACTGCAACCTCTGCTCCTGGGTTCAATCGATTCTCCTGCCTCAGCCTCCCCAGTAACTGGGACTGCAGGTGCACGCCACCACAGCCAGCTAATTTTTGTATTTTTCATAGAGATGGGGTTTTACCATATTGACCAGGCTGGTCTCGAACTCCTAACCTCATCATCTGCCTGCCTTGGCCTCCCAAAGTGCTGGGATTACAGGCGTGAACCACTGTGCCTGGCCAATGTACTTATCCTTTATAAGCCTCCATTTCTTTTTTTTTCTCTTCTTTTCTTTTTTCTTTTTTTTTTTTTTTTTTTTGAGACAGAGTCTCGCTCTGTTGCCCAGGCTGGAATGTAGTGGCATGATCTCAGCTTACCACCACCTTTGCCTCACGAGTTCAAGCGAGTCTCCTTCCTCAGCCTCCCAAGTAGCTGGGACTACAGGTGTGAGCCACTGTGGCAGCTAATTTTTCTATCTTTAATAGAGATGGGGTTTCACTATTGTTGGTCAGGCTAGTCTCACACTCCTGACCTCGTGATCCACCCACCTTGGCCTCCCAAAGTGCTGGGATTACAGGCGTGAACCATCGTGCCTGGCCAATTTCTTTGCCTATATACTAGGGAAGGCAATATCTACCTTATGGGACTGTGATGAGGATGAAATTAAGTGAGATTACGTGTAAAAGGGCCAAGCATATTTCCTGGAACACAGCACGTGCTTAATTCCCATTACTTTTACTTCTATACTGCATCTTTTAGGCGTTCTCTCTTATGTTAAGGAGACATACCTAAGTCCTTCCACTTCCTCTGCCACAAACAGGGCAGGAGCCTGGAACCCAGCCCCATTATGGCACAAGTGAGTTTCTGGCAACAACCCTGACTGGGAGTGGCTGGGGACAGAGAGTCCCATAGCCTGGAACAGAGCTTGTTAGATTAAAGATGGAAAAAACTGTGTCCATCTTTAAGAGCTGCCAAGTGAACCAGGAACCACCCATCCCCTGCAGGAAGAAACTGTTGTGTCATTAATAATAGGTAGCATTGTCCTAGTGTTTTTCCAAGCTAATTAATTCTGCTCCAAATCCCAGAGAACAAATTACTGAGTGAGCTGGAGACAGACCTCTGTTTCTGAGACAGAGGGTAGAGAAGTGTGTCCTCTGCAGTGGCTGGGGAAAGAGAAAAGCCTCATCACCAATTCCTAGAGCCAAGTTACCCAGAGCGAGGAGGGGACTTTGAGTCCTGGGGGTGGGAGGTACTTACCTCCCTATCTCTAAGATTTTCTTCAAATAGGAACAGTCACCCAAAGTTACAGACACAAGAAGGCTCTCCCATCCCTAGTACACATTGCCCAGAAGTAGCAGGTGTTGCTAAGCTGGCTTCATGGTCCAGATGGAAAACTTTGTTCTTCTCTGTCTCCCTAGAGCACAGGACATGACATGTAGCTGACCGGTCAACTCTGCAGCTATGTAACTCTGTGGATGCTTATTTTACAGACCAGGATCTGGGAATACCAAGAATCCAACTCAGTCCCCTCCCTGCATGGGAGCACAGAGTCAAGTGTGAGAGACCGAAGAGGCAGACAAAGAGAAAGTTTCAATGTAAAGAGAAATATTCAGATGAGGGATCACAAAGAATGTGTGGCAGTCCAAGGGTGTGGAAAGGATTCCTGGAAAAGAATATTTTGAGCTGTTAGGAAAGATAATTAAAAGACAACAAAACAAAGAAATGGACTGAGGACTAAGTGTACAGATGCTTAAAGTCAAGAAAAGGCAAAGCACGTTCAGGAACTTGAACATAGTTCCTTGGAGAGTTGGGAAATTTCAATTTGACAATGATGACTCATGTCATCACAAAGGAAAGTAAGGCTTGTGACAAGACAAAGAAGTATACAAATAGGTACAGTTCACAATGAGGGCCCAGAGGAGGAAATAAAGATTAAATAATAGGAGTGACTACTTTTACCTTGAGGGGAAGAAAGAAGTCAGAGGCTGGCGAACAGGTAAGGGTCCTAGCTTGATGAGGCCAGACTAAGTATTTCTCAGGCAGAAGGCTGAGAAATTATTATTATTATTATTGTTCCCTTATGGAGTTTGTGTGGTCACCACAGAGTGCAATAGATATAAGAAATCTCAGGTGTGTGACTTTGCTTCTAATTAGGCAGAAGGCTGAGAAATACTTAATCTGGCTTCATCCTGTTAGCCAACCCTGACATCCTCCTTGCCAAAGACTCCTACCCCATGAGATCGTATTTCAGTAGGTCTGGGTGGGGACCCCAAAATCTATACTCCAGCAAGCATCCCAGATGACATACATGCAGGACACCCACAGACCTCATTTTGTGAAGAGTGGTGGAAAGGTTCTGTTGCCCTGGCTGAACTCAAATGTATCCTTTCATCTGTTCTGTTAGCAAAAAAAGAAAAATCCCAGAAGCTACAGAGCCCACTATGAGAGGGACATGGCACTGTAAGGGAGATTTGCCTTCTTCTAAAGTTCTACCTTTTCAAATCTGGAAGAGCTCCTAAAACATATTTTCAAAAATTGTGTTCCTTATAGCAAGTTCTTCAAGGGAAGGGACATGCCTTACTTGAAGGCACATCCCAACTCCTAGCATAGACTGGCCAAGTAGATTGCAAATACTTGCTCAATTAATGGAACTGACCTCCTTGTATTTTCTCTAAAGTATCCTGTGCAAATGTTAGCAAGCAGTACGTTAATTTGTTTGGATACTCTCCGCCTAGGAGACTCCCTGCCCTAATTCTCTTTTCAAAAATGGGAATCTGGTCTCTAGCTATTCCAGGATTGCAATTGGCATAGGGACTAATGATTGTGTGTGTTGGTGGTATTATGTTTCCCTCGTGGGTTCTGTGCCGTCACTGCAAAGTGCAACAAACACAAGAAATCTCAGGTGTATGATTTTGCTAGTAATCAGTTCTAGAACTCTGGAAAAGTGACTGCTTGTCTCCATGCCTCAATTGTCTCTTTAATAAGGTGAGAAAACTAGATTATTTATTGTTGGTTCATTCAGTAACTATGTTTCAAACACGTGCAGTGTGCCAAGCACTATGTAGCTGTGGGGAGTCAATGTTCAATTAGACACATTCTATTCCCACCCTGCTGACATAATGATGAAAAGAGACCGCCCACTACATACAATCACCCATACCCAAAATTTGGAAGCATCTTGAGACTGCCCTCCTTCTCTGATTCTATCAGTCACTAAGTCTAGATCATTCTATAGCCAAAATAATTCTGTAATCAATTTCCTCTTCTCTATCCTTATTGCACTGAAATCCCAACCAACTCCTAAGTGGTCCCTGCCTCTCACGTGACCCGTTAAAGTTCATACTGTTCTGTGCTCCCCGTTGAGCTTTCTAAAACATAACTCTGAATCTGTCACTACTCTGGTTACACATCTTTCCCTAACTCCCCGGAGTCATTAGATAATAGTAATAATAGCTAATAGCAATTGTTAATTATGCACCAGACATTATTCTAAACACCTTTACATACTTTAACTTATTAAAGTTAACTTGCTCACTGCAAGCACAGAAGGAAGGTGTCATCATTGTCCCCAAGTATGCTGGTTATTTGTCTGTTAGCTGTCAGCTTCATTCCTGACTTCCTGTGTTCATCTTCATAATGCATGTGGTTTGGAAGCCTGCAAACTGCATTTCACAGGCTGTGATCAGCTGCCTCCTGGTTGGGCTCTGCCAGTGACAAGCCTTAGGCCAGGACTCAAATGCTGGAGGGAAGGGGAAGTTTGTTTTTGCACTGTTTTGGTTTTGTTTTACCTCAGTTTTCACGGATGCTTCCCCCAGTGGTGACATATCAGCACAAGTGCACCTTCTGGCCCCCTGCACAGCTGCAGGGACCTTCTGAGAGCAGTAACAGCAATTGCACCTCCAGAAAATCATAAGCACATGCAGGCTGGGCTTCTGCCAAAGGCTGGTAAGAGCTCCCTGGCCTCAGAGTTTCTCCCTTCTCCCTTTTACTCTTCTACCTCTTCCAAAAGACTGTAACTAACTACCTGTATTAAATCCCTCTCTGCTGGAAATGCCTGTAGTGCAATCTACTTTCTTAACTGAGCACTGATGGATACACCATTTAGTGCACAAGGAGACCAAGGTACAGAGAGGTTAAGTAACTTGTCCCAAGGTAAACAGCTAGGCAGTAACATAAAGCACAGATAAGATAAAAGAAGGAAAACCAAGGTACCAAATTAAGTCAAGATTTCTTGAGCATGTCATGCAAAGCCCTTCATAATTATCTTCCTCTCTCCATCTATAGTCTATGGTCTAGCTGGAGAGTGACACCTAGCAGGAGATTGTGCTTGGTTGTTGTTTTTGTTAATAAATGAAGGAATGGATGCCAGATGTACCATACTTGCGTAAAACCCCAGCAGGATATGTGACTGCCGTGGACATTGGATGAATCAGCAAGTAAGTAAATAATAAACAAATGAATAAACTCCAAGCACACAACAGATCAACCTGGGTGATAATTCCTTGTCTCTGTGTTCCTCCCACCCTTAAACTCAGAGCCCTGCTGCATTCAAGAGACTGAATGTTCCCATCACTTATACAGAGTAAGCATGAAATAAATGCATATTTATTAAATGAATGAACAGAAGAATCAATCAAAAATGTAAGCAATCAAGTCATTGCCCAGTGATGTTTAAAATTCTAGTTTATTGAACCACAAAAATCTTCCAGGAAGAAGGCTCAGAAGAAAACCTTTACATTTTCCTAAAAACAAAAACCTGTAATGTAACAACCAGCAAATAATTAGAGGTTAATGTCTCTAAATTAAAAAAAAAAAAAAAGTAACCACAATTAATCTCAGGGGATATCCTGTACAAAAAAGGAAAAAACAATGAGTCATGGATTCTAACCTCCTATTTATAACCAGGGCCCACAAATGATCTGTTGCTGAACAAGAAGAAAGACATTAATCTCCCAACTCAGGGAGCAATTTTATATTTTGAATAAAAACAAAATAAATAGCATTAAGGAGGGAAATAAATCAGATATGCAGCAATTAGTTTGAAGGAGCCGGATTTTCCTGCCTAACACTCTCTTTGGAACTTCTGCCTTATCCATCAAAGCAAAAGTGTATCAGATGACATGGAGATTTTCCATTCGCTTTTCAGACAAAATTAGTCAGTTGATCCGAATAGTAATTTGACAGGACCCAGAAGGGAGAGCATGAGCGATAGGATTATAATAATGTGGGAGAGGATGCTTAATAAACTTAGTGAAGAGGATCCTGCATGCTTCCTCTCCCATCCTCTGTGTAACTCCTGATTCATGAAATTGTTCCTTTTATCTCTGTGAAATCTTAGGAGGCTTGGACTTGTTTTTAAAGTAAAGAATCTAAAAAGGACCTTATTTATTTTTTAACGCACTATCCTTATTTTAAAGATTTAGAAGGCTCAGCCCAAAAACAATAATTGACTGGCTTAAGTTTGTCCAACAAAATCAGCTGAAGCTCCAGGACGAAAATCCTGGCCGAGCGCCTCCCAGCCCTTTACCTCAAAGCCCAGTAAACACAAAAGCACAAACAGTTGTGGAGTGGTTCCTTACTGAAGGCAATTTTGGGTCTCATGCAGCACTTCCTGGGTAACAGTCCCCTTGATATGGTTTGGCTTTGTGCCCACGCCCAAATCTCATCTTGAATTGTAATCCCCACGTGTCAAGGAAGAGAGCTGGATTGGATCATGGGAGTGGTTTCCCCCATGCTATTCTCATGATAGTGAGTGAGTTCTCCTGAAATCCGACGGGCTTATAAGGGGTTCTCCCCACTTCACTCACCAGTCTTTCTTACCTGCTGCCATGTGAATCATGCCTGTTCCCTTCTGCCATGATTGCATGTTTCCTGAGGCCTCCCCATCCATGGGAAACCATCGGTCAATTAAACCCCTTTTCTTTATTAATTACCCAGTCTTGGGTGGGTCTTTATAACAGTGTGAAAACAGACTACTATATCCTCGATGTGAAACCACAGAGGAAGTCTGCTCCTTCCTTTTCAGTCTTCCCTGTCTGCCTGCTTCCTTCCTTGGGCATTTTCCCTCCAATCAGGCACCCTCTCCAGAGTCCTCTATCACTCATTTGCACCTTATTCTGAACTCTAATGATTAAATTTTTTCTCCCCATCATTTTGGAATGTGCTTCTAGCAGTTGTTCCTTTTCAGAAACAGTTTGGTAACCGATTTATTTGAGGCATAGGTATAATAAGTTTCTCCCCATAGATCTATAAACACTTGCATAGCTCCCTTTACTAATGTAAATGGAGCTCTGTGAGGAAGTTGTCTCTTTCCCTTTTCCACCATCCCAGCTAGCCCATTTGGCTCTATACATCTAAAGTTTAATAATTCTCCAGTGGAAAGAACAGGGAGACGTGGAAAAATTAAGAAAGCTCATCAATGCATTGATTTCTAACAAAAATACAATAATTCAAAAACAGAATATAACTTAAATGTTCATCAATAATGAATAGCTAAGTAAATAATGATTCATTATTTATACAACAAAAACCTATGTAGCCATTAAAAATAATATAGAGAAGAATATGTATTAACATAAGAAGATATTCAGAATACATTGTCAACATGGTGAATATGAAGATGTTATCAGATAGCAATTATTATATGATTTAACTTTTTACAATAAAAATGGCAACAGGTATTTATTGAAAAAGTATGACATGATATTCCCAAATATGTGATATGAATATGACTTTTTATTCATTTTATACAATATTATACATATTCCTTTTGTAAGAAAAACAACACAATGTTGCTGTTTTTATTATTTTTAACAAAATATCCAAGCAGTCCCTCTGCCTAATTAGAGAAGCAATGAAAGAAGGTATGGCCAAGTGTTCTTTGTGACTGTAAATATCCAGAGGGAGGCCTGAGTGGCCCCAAACTTGAGTCACCACTCTACTTTCTTTATTTCACCTCTTGGTTTTGTTTGTTTTAATTTGTGAAGTTTCATTTGAACAGAAGTTTCTAAGGGCAGATGTGTGCCTGTGTTTTGTCTGGTTTCTCTTTTAGAGAATAGAAAGAGCTCTTACCTGTGAATAGTCTCTCACTATGGACCAAAGTAGGAACGAGAACAATTATTGAGAGTCTTTAATGTATCAGATGTCATCCCAGAGCTGTCTCCAAATGTTATCCTGTTTATTTGTCATCACAGCTCTGGAAGCAGGAGTGACTTCTGCTCATTTTAAAGCACAGGCATGGAGGCTTACAAAGATGCAGGATCTGCCCCAGCTCATGCAGGCGGGAAATAGTGGGCTGAGAGCAGTGAGAACCAGTCCTATCTTCTCCTCCTACCTACTGCAAGCAGGCTACCAGTTTGGCTGGGGGTTGTTGATTGAATTGTATCCCCCCACACCTGCAACCAAATTCCCATATTGAAGCCCTAACTGTGCCCCATCTAGTATCTCAGAATGTAACCTTAATATCACCTTATGTGAAGATAGGGTCTTTACAGAGGTAATCAAGCAAAAACGAGGTTAATGAGTGGGCCCCAATCTAATATGCATACTTACAAGGACTGGTGAATATAGATACTTACTAAATATATATGCTTACAAGGACGAGAGTCCTTGTAAGTAGAGGAAATTTGGACAAAGACACATCCAGAGGGAAGATGATGTGAAGACACACGGAGGGGATAGTGATTGCAGACCAATGAGAAGAGCCTAGGAAAGATTTCTCCTTCTGTTTACTAAAGAAAAAATGAAGCTTTTAAAGAATTAAAGGTAGTCTCATTCAGAAGCCTTACTGAGGACAGACTGAGGCCAATAGCCTAAAAGCAGCCCTTTAGAGAGGTTCTATCAGACTGCACCAACACAGTATTTAAGCCGATGCTTCTACACAGGTGGTGGAGGTTTAGTATGTGCAAAATCACATCAAATTTGCAGAGAAGCTACATTAAAGTTACATCAAGGTTTGGATATCACAGTATATCTGGTTATAAACTACATACGTGTGATCACTATTTGCATCAGATGTTGTTTTATAGAGTATAGGAAAAGTCAAGGGCTAGGGTCATTTATCTTTCAAGGAATTTAGTGACCCAGGCAAGAGACATGGGGGGCCCTGTGCTCTATCCTGTTTTGTCTTCAAAGCATCCTCCCAGAGAGCTGCACTTTGTCACAGCATCAAGGGCTTTGAGATTATGCTACCAAGCAGAAGTGAGCAAATACGGCTTCTTGCATTTGCTCCTTTGTCTCAGACTTCACAGCCCTCAAAGGAGCCAATGCTGCACCTGCCTTGATTTTGGACCTCCAGCCTCCAGAACTGTGAGAAAATTAATTTCTGTGGTTTAAGCCACTCAGTTAATAGTCCATTGTTATGGCATCTCTAAAAAACCAACAAAGTGAGTTACCTGGTGATCACATGAAACGTCAGTTGTAGTGACAGAAAGGTGCCCTTAAGTACACAAAACAATTGGGGTCCACTGTGTGGAAGCAGAGGGCTTCAAGGAATGAAACTGCAGAGAAAGAAGAAATGCCCAGTAGAAGAGAGGCTCCAGGTGATCGCTCTGACAGCACATATACTAAAATTAGAATGATACAGAAGATTCGTATGGTCCCTGTGCAAGGATGACACACAAATTCATGAAGAGTTCCATATTTTTAAAAGTTAAAAAAAATTTTTTTTAAAGAAGGGAGGTCCCAGGAAGCCCTGCTGCCTCTCCACCCATGCTGTGCAGGCCAGCTCTGCTACCAGGAAGAAAATCACAGGGCCAAATGAGTCAGTCTTGTGTATTGAGGCCAGAAATGCATTATTTAATTTGTTTCAGCAGATGTACCTTTTTAAAACTGTTTTGTTTCAGGCTAAAATTACAATATCAAACTTTAATATTCAAATATTAGCATGAGTTTGCATTTCTTGAATGTCCACCCACCTCTTGCCTCCAGCATATGTGGGATAGCAACAGGAGAGGGGTGGGAAGAGGACAAGGCTGTGGCTGCTGGTCCTATCACTGCATCTGACTGGCTCTGTGACCTAGACTACATTCCTGCACTCCTCCGGGGTTCGGTTTCCTCCTCTCTCAAATGATGGAAATAACCTGGGTATTCTAGAAAACTCCTGCAGCTCAAAGTATTCCCAAGTCTGTGTATCTCTGGGGACTGGAGGGAGCCAAGAAGAGACAGATAACAGATGCCTGGGCAGAACTGATATGTGTCTGTACTTCTGCCATCATCAAAGGTTGGAGGGGTCTTGGAGAGCCATGAACAAGAGCATCTCCAAGTGTTAATAGGTGTGTGGCCTCAACAGGGTCCCTCCAGACTTTTAGGGACACAAGCAAAGAAAAATTCACAAGCTTGCTCCTTATCCTCTTTTGTAAAGGATACAATGTAAACATTACATGTATTCTTTTTTTTTTTTTTTTTTTTTTTTTTGAGATGAAGTCTCTCTCTGCTGCCTAGGCTGGAGTGCAGTGACGCGATCTCGGCTCACTGCAACCTCTGCCTCCCAAGTTCAAGCAGTTCTCCTGCCTCAGCCTCCTGAATAGCTGGATTGCAGGTGCATTTCACCACACCCAGTTAATTTTTGTATTTTTAGTAGAGACAGGGTTTCACCATGTTGACCAGGCTGGTCTCGAACCCTTGACCTCAAGTGATCTGCCTGCCTCAGCCTCCCAAAGTACTGGGATTACAGGAGTGAGCCACTGCACCCAGCCTCATTACATGTATTCTAAAAATTAAAGATTTTCTGACTCCAAAGTCCTGGGTTACTTAGTAAAGCTTCTGTGACTGCATATGTCTGACAGTATGTGTGTGTATGCCTATGTCACACACGTATGTGCCTCAGTTTCCCTGGTATCCCAAGAAGATTTTTAGTTTTTCTCTGGGGTAATTACACCTTGAAAAATCAGTTACTTCAGGACTCCTTCCTTTTCTCTACTTTGAAGTCCAGCTCTTAATTACTACTATTGGTGAGAGTGCAAGTCGGTGTCACCTGACTTAGTACTTGGGAGTTCTCTCTAGTAGCCTCAGGTTGAAAGTCTCCCTGCTGTGACTCATATCCTCACTCTAATCTATGCAGGAGGAATTTTTTTTACCAGACCTTTAAATGAAATTAGATAGAGTTGACAACTCTCTCCTGGCACCGTCTTGCTCAGGCCCACCAGTCAAATCCAGCAGACTGCAAAAATACTAGAACCTTCTCCACTGAAAAGTCAGGGAATGCCAGAAGAGTATTATAGCACAGTGATACTCCTCGGAGCAAATGCTGGCTTTTCTTGGCTTTTCAGCTAACCTAGAAATTCCCTGTAAAAATGCTTCTTAAGCCTTAGAAAAGAGAGATGGTCTTTTTCATATGGCATAGCCTAAACAAGGGTGTGACATTCCATCACTGTCACCAATCTCTGTTGATTAGAAGTGATTCACAGTTTCTGCCCACAATGAAGAGAAGAGGTAACTCAGTGAGGGTCACCTTTACATGTTTCCACCACACCATTCTTCCCAACATTTTGTAAGACTGCTTGTACATGCCAGGCATGGTAACTCACCCCTGCAATCCCAGCACTTTAGGAAGGCAAGGCTGGCAGATCACTTGAGGTCAGGAGTTTTAGACCAGCCTGGCCAACAGGGTGAAACCTCGTCTCTACTAAAAATACAAAAATTAGCTGGGCTTGGTGATGCATACCTGTAATCCCAGCTGCTCAGGAGGCTGAAGCAGGAGAATCACTTGAACCCAGGAAGTGGAGGTTGCAGTGAGCTGAAATTGCAAGACTGCACTCCAGCCTGGGCAATGGAGCAAGACCCTGTCTCAAAAAATATATTATAAGGAAGCTTAGTTGGGCACAGTGGTGCACACTTGCAGTCCCAGCTGCCTGGGAGGGTGAGGCAGGAGGATTGGTTAAGTCCAGGAGTTCAAGGCTGCAGTGGACTATGATTGTGCAGCTGTACTTATCCTGGGTGACAGAGCAAGATCCTGTCTGCAAAATAATAATAATAATAAATAACAGTAATAATAGAAAGAATGAAAAAAGATGGGGATAGAGAGAAAACAAAATTGGCCATGATCTGATAATTTTTTAAGCTTTGTGTTTAGTTATGCAGTGGTTCACTGTGCTATTTGGCCTACTTTTAAGTACATTTAAATTTCTGCATAATAAAAAAATAACTGACAAGAAACAGTGATCAAGCTAGTAATAATCCTTAGCATATTTCAGTAATTCTGCGTGCCAGGCACTATGCTAAGTGCCTCATTTACATCATCTCATTTGATTCTCACAACAACCATGTGAGAAAGCATTATGAGTGAATTTATTATTATTATTATTATTATTTTAAAGATGGGGTTTCACCATGATGGCCAGGCTGGTCTTGAACTCCCGACCTCAGGTGATCCACCCACCTCGGCCTCCCAAAGTGCTAGGATTACAGGCTTGAGCCACCACACCCAGCCAATAGTGAATTTATAAATTAAAAACCTGCTTCTCTGATAAGTTAAATGACTTGCCGAAGTATATCAAGAACTAGATGCTGTGTTCTCACTTATGAGTAAGAGCTAAACATCGAATATATACGGACACAAAGAAGGGAACAACAGACACCAGGGCCTACCTGAGGGTGGAGGGTAGGAGGAGGGTGAGGATCAAAAAACTACCTACTTTACTTAGTACTCAATACTCGCGAGATGAAATACTCTGTATCTCAAACCCCTCCGACATGGATTTTATCTATATCATAAGCCTGCACTTGTACCCTTGAACCTGAAATGAAAGCTAAAAAAAATATGCCTACAAACTCAAAACAAACAAAAAACAGGTGCTGAATCCAGGTCTCCTTTGAGTTCAAAGCCCATGTTCGTAATCACTATTTCAAGTTAACTCAGCAAGTATAGGTTAAGTGCCTATATAAAGCACTGGGAAGGCGACAATAATTAAAAGATGTGATGTTTGGTCTCCAGGAGATCAAGGCCGAGAAAATATTTGTTCATTGCAATTCTGGTCCTGGATCAACAACTTACAAATGAGGAGAGGCAAATTGTCTCAACACTCTAGACCTTAGGCCTTTTACCTGTTTGATGATATCATGGAATCCATTCTACAAGTCACAGAGGACAGTAGGGAAGATCAAATGAAGTCCTGTAAATAAAAGCCATTAAGAACAGTAAAGCGCTGTGTAAGTAAAAAAGACTAAATGAAGCAACAATAATGGCAATATTGTGGTTGAAGATAAAAAGATCTTATCCTACATAGAAGATGTTTAGTGTACTATACCCAGTTGTCCTAAGCCCCGTGTTTCTTTCTTCATGAAAGCCCCTCATCAAGTTCATGTATAGTGAAGCTGACCCTACGAACATCCAGGACAGTGACATTTCAGAGGCATTGTGGAGAAGCTTGGTCATCTCACTGAAGTGTCTTCCTCTCTTGGGGCTGTGCTTAGCACACAGGAGAGCCACATATGCAGACTGGGAATTATTTTTGATGTAGTCATTGGGAAATTGTGAGGCGGCAAGAACAGATGGTGTCTGACGCACATTAATCTTCAGCCTAGGCTGGGCGCAGTGTCTCACACCTGTAATCCCAGCACTTTGGGAGGCTGAGGCAGGTGGATCACTTGAGGTTGGGAGTTTGAGTCCCACCTGACCAGCATGGTGAAACACCGTCTCTACTAAAAATACAAAATTAGCTAAGCATGGTGGCACATGCCTGTAATCCCAGCTACTTGGGAGGCTGAGGCAGGAGAATCGCTTGAATGCAGGAGGCAGAGGTTGTGGTGAGCTGAGATCACACTATTGCACTCCAGCTTGGGCAACAAGAGCAAAACTCTGTCTGAAAAGAAAACAAACAAACAAAAAAACTTTAGCCTGATGTCCTTGATGACATTAAACTCCAGTTTCATCTCCTGCCACACTCATACCCCATATGTGTACCCTTCACTCTGGCCTGACCCAAAATGCAGATTCCAGGATGCAGCCTATCTCACTGCCTTCTTACTCACAATTCTCATCCACAACACCCTTCCTCCTCCTCTCATCTGAATCCTACTTCTTTTTGAGATTTAAGCCACGTCCTTCTTAGGAAGATTTCCCTGATTCAGATCCAAGTTGAATTATGATAGCCTTCCTTTGGCTTCCATAAAATTTTGTAACTTCTAAACTGTGTTTTAGTAATAGTTATCTAGTTTAGCACTATGTCAAGAGCTACCGAGGGCAGGGCTGGGCACAGTGGCTCAGAGCTGTAATCCTAGCACTTTGGGAGGCCAAAGGTGGGAGGATTGTTTGAGGACACCTTAAGCCCCCCTAACCTGAGCAACAGAATGAGATCTTGTCTGTATAAAAACCAAACCATTAGTCAGGCATGGTAACGTGCACCTGTAGTCCCAACTACTTGGGAGGCTGAGGCAGGAGGATTGCTTGACCCCAGGAGATCAAGGTTGCAGTGATCCATGGTTGTGTCACTGTAATCCAGTCTGAGCAACAGAGCAAGACCCCACCCCCCAATAAAAGCTATTGAGGGTAGCATTTTACTTTCATTTCTCTATTTCTAGTGCCTACAGAAGAGCAGAGCACATAGTAGGTACTTTGTGTGATTACTTATTGAATAAAAGGATGGTATATCACATAAAATAATTATTTAACCTACTTCCCCTTTTAAGGGAGATGGTTCTTTATCACGAAGTGTTCTTTCCTGAGTACTACATTGGTTATGAGTGTGCAAACATGGAAATGGCTGCCTCAGATCTACATTATTCATCGTAATTAAGAGGAGAGAGATTTGGAGGATGGCAAAATCAGAAACGGTGGAAGAGGAGTCCTCAAGGGCATGGCCATATCATTTTATGTAAGCCTGGCTGCTGGCATAATAGATTAACTTTGACATATCATTGACTTAATGAAATGAAAGTTTATTTCTCACTCATATGAAGCTCAATTCTCATTTATTTCTCACCCATGTAAGCCCCCAAAAGATGATTCTGACAGCAAGGGGTAGAGGTGAGGATTGCTGTTTGGATTTGATTGGCTCCTACAGTCATACTGGGAGCCAGGTTGGTAGAGGCTTCAGTACCAAGAATCCCTGAACTTCAACATCCAGCCAGCAGGGGGAGAAAGAGAGGGAGGATTGTCCCTGAGGAGTTCTCATGGGCCAGGCCATGTCACTTCTACTCATATTCCATTGGGTAAACTCAGCCCTATAGTTATGTAGGGAAATGTAGTCTAGCTGCATGGCCAAAAGCAAGAGAAAACCACCTTTGAGGAACACATAGTAATTTCTACTGCGAAGGTTGAGAGGAGGGGAATGTCAAAAATGAACAAAAGCAAAGGTAAGACAGGAGGGAAAGAGAGGAGGAAAGGCTAAGGGAAGAAGGGAGAAGGGAGGGAGCAAAACAGCACAAAGGAATCTGGAGTTTGTGGTGAGTAGTGTTACCCAGCCTCTACTCCACTGTGCTGAAAACAACCTCCGTCTACTGCATGGTTTAGAAATGATTGTACGTGAGTAGATACAGTGGGGAAGGGCCTAGCACTGAAGAATAAGGACAAAGCTAACATGCGGGTGATAGAATGAGCTATCGCAGCAATTGCATGCTTCTTCCAATGATGATTTCATTTGTTGAAACACGACTGACAACTCCTTTTGGGTAACTGCCTCCAGAACCACTTCCCAGCCTTCCAAGAAAATCTCAGACTTTTTAAAAAGGAAAAGTCACTAAATTGAGTCCCTAGTAATGGCATAGCCAAGATAAAGGCCCAGTCTGTAAATCCTGTTGTCTCTGTACGCTACTAGCGGAGTTAAATGTGAGAGAAGAAAATGTGAACGCTGAGCCACTCAGGAACTGAGAAGCTTTCGTTTCTCTCATGTGCTTTCACTAAAACCTCCCAACCTCTCAGCAAGGTGTCATTATCTCCCTTTACAGATGAAGAGGCTGCAATTACCAGGACCACTTCGCTGGTAAGTGGCAGTACTAGGAATAAGAATTCAGACCGCTAATAGTATTAACCATATAATAACATTTAACATTTATTTATTTAGCATTTCCCATGTACCAAGAACTTTACCCATCTTACTGAATGTTAATGCTCAAGACAAAGCTGTGAGAAGTGCTAGTAGTATCCCCATTTTGCAGATGAGGAAACTAAAATAGAGTGGGCATCATTTATCCAGGTGTTCTTAGCTTCTGACAGTGGGGCTAGTATTGGTACACAGGTGTTCTGAATGTGGGTCTGTTGGACTAGCCTCCTCTCGCCCCACTGTCCTGCCCAAGCCCATCTCTCTGTCAATGACACCCCACTGCTTCCTGAAAACATATTTGCTATATGCAAACCCCCCGAGAAGAGAATATATTTTGGAGTCTTTATGTCTTAGAAGATAGCTTTAAAATCCCTTTTATATGAGTGGCCAACTATCCTGGTTTGACTAGAACTGTTCCAATTTGGCTCTTAAAGTCTCTCATCCTGAGAAACTCTTCAGTCCTGAGCCGACTGGGACTGTTGGTCACGTTGTTTCTCACTCTGAAATCTGTGAGTTTATACACTTTATGCAAGACCCTCTGTTTTACCCTGGAAAGAGAAGTATCGATTACACACACCCTCAGAATTTCACTTCTCCTCTCAGTTCATCAGACTTAAGCCATCTACCCTGTTTTTTCCCTTTTAACCTTCCTCCGATAGCTGCCTAAGAAACATATGTGAAAAATTTGACCCCCTTGGCAGAAATGAAGGTTTATAATATACGTAATGGCTTATGCACTTTTATAGTCCATAAAGACTTTAATGAGGGGTCATTCTTCATTTTTAGTCAGTCATCTAAGCAGTGCATTTGAGACTGGGCAACATTAGAAATTAGCAATTCCCCCCAGGCCTGTGCTGTTTCCAAATCAAGAGAACTAGGAGAAGCCGTGGCCAGAAGCAGGGGTAAGAAGTACCTAGTGGGAACTGGAACAACTTTTCCAAAGAGCTTTAAACGCTGTTTGGGGTATAATCTTAGATTGCTGATTCAAATGTGGCACAAGAGTAAGTTAGCTTTAGAGATGTCGTAGTCTGAAATAAGAGCATGTTAGCAGGGCATCTATAGAGGAGAAGTTTGCGTGGGTGGAATCTGAAATATGAACAAAAATTCACCATTACCATTAACCAGCTGCTTCACTTTCCTTTAATTTCACGTTAGGGTTTTGTTTCTTTAGCTTGCCACCCATAACAAAGTATTTCATCCCGGGGTCTTAATCAGCAATAACAAAGTTCACCACAAATAGGGTGTTTTGGGTGGTTTAATCCACACATTTTTTTCTGACCGTTCTGGACACTGGAAATACCAAGATCAGGGTGCCAGTATAGTTGGGTTCTGGTGAGAGCTCTCTTGCTGGCTTACTGATTGATGATCACCTTCTCGCTGTGTGCTCACATAATGGCAAGAGAGAAAGAGCTGTGGTAACACTTTATGGTAACTAATCCCATCATGGGGCACCACTCTCCTGAACTCATGTAAATCTAATTACCTCCCACAGGTCCCACCTCCAGACGCCATCATACTGGGGGTCTAAAATTCAGCATATGAGTTGGGGGAGGGATATGCACAAATATTCAACCCATGACACCCTGTGTCAGGAGCCCCAGAGTCTTCTTTGCTCCGTCAATAGCAAGCCCCTACCTGTGCAGACTCATCCCAGACACGGTGACAGATCACACGCTTACTCAAGGGGGAAAGCAGTTTTGTTTTAATAAACTTCATACCTTAAGATAATTTTAAATTAAATATTAAAAGTATAGAACAATTTTAAAGATTAACAAAGCAATTGTAATGGAGCACTCTTAAACTGTTCACCCAATTTCCTTTATTGTTGATATCTTCCATTACATTTGTCAAATCTAAGAAACAATCAATGGTACATTATTATTATTATTATTGAGACAGAGTCTCACTCCATCACCAGGCGCCAGGCTAGAGTGCAGTGGCACTACCTCAGCTCACTGCAACCTCTGCCTCCCGGGTTCAAGCAATTCTCCTGCCCCAGCCTCCCGAGTAGCTGGGACTACAGGCGTGCGCCACCACGCCCAGCTAATTTTTGTGTGTTTTTAGTAGAGATGGGGTTTCACCATGTTGACCAGGATGGTCTGGATCTCTTGACCTAGTGATCCTCCTGCCTCAGCCTTCCAAAGTGCTGGGATTACAGGCGTGAGCCACCGTGCCCGGCCTGCTACATTATTTTTAAAGGAACTTTAGATTTTCTTTGGATTTTACCATTTTTATTTTTTCACAAATGCCCTTTTTCTGTTGCAAGAACCAATCCAGGATACCACATTGTATCTAGTTGTTCCGTCTCTTGACTGTCCTCTGGTCTATACTGAGATGGTCTTTAGAATCTCAGTCCTGTTTCTGATGATCATTACAGTTTTGAAGAATATGAGTTACGTATTTTGTAGAATGTCTCTCAATTTTGGGTCTGTCTAGTGAAAAACACAGCTTTTATTTAGCAATAGATCAGCGTAGATTTTGATTCTAATCTGACGAGATGATCTATAGCATCAATAGGCTCCTGCCTCATTTCTGTGAAGAAGCTCCTGCTTTATATATAAATGTCTATAATTGATTATTGGCCCTGTATCCTTACTCACTCAGTAATGGAGTAGCATTAGAGCCATAAAAATCTAGATCCAAATCTTGATTTCATATATATAACTTTGATCTAGGGTAAATCATTTAACTTCTATGAGCCTTGCTTTATTCCTTAATGTGAGAATAATAAAATGTTGAGTTTATGGTACTGTTGTAAAGAATAAATGAGCTATACATGTAGCATTTAGGATGTTATATAGCACATGTGAGTGTTAATGAGTATCAGTTTCCTTCCCCTGAATTTCTTCTTTTTGGTCACCCCAGAGTCTGCCTCTGAATATTGTTGCCATTTGTTTATAACAAGAACATATGAAAAACTCAGACTGGCATTACTGCCCAGCTCACAATATCCTCAGTATCTTATCCTATGCAATTCATTCCTTTCTTACAGTAACTGTATTAGTCCCTTTTGTGTTGCTATAAAGAAATACTGGAGACCTGGTAGTTTATAAAGAAAAGATATTCAATTGGTTCACGATTCTTTAGGCTTTATAGGAAGCATGGCTCCAGCATTTGCTGGGCTACTGGGGAAGCCTCAGAAGGCTTTCAGTCATGGCAAAAGGTGAAGGGGGAGGCAGGCATGTCACACAGAAGGAACAAGAGAGAGAGGGAGGAAGTACCAGGATTCTCTAAATAACCAGATCTCATGTGAACTAACAGTGAGATTCACTCTTCACCAAGGGGATGGCACTAAGCCAGTCATGAGGGATCCATCCTCCATGATCCAAATCCCTCCCTCCAGGCCCCACCCCCAATACTGAGCATCATTTTTCAACATGAGATTTGGAGGGGACAAATATTCAAACCATATCAGTGATAAACCCTGTCTCCCTAGCTATAGGAGGAACATAGGACCTAAGTGAGCCAAACATAGGGCCTCATTTCTTCGGTTATATGGATTCATCCAAACCTAGCCACTTAGAATCCTTCCCTGCAATTTTTTCCTCACTGGAGTTGACAAAAGAAAGTTCATTCTCTTTCCTCTTTGGTCATAGGATTGTAAAGATGAGGGGCTGTAGTAGTGCTTCCTGCCATGTGGAGACAGCCAGCCTGAGAACAAGGCACCAGCAAGCATGAAGAAGGGTGGCCAAGAGATGAAGACAGCACTCTATGGAATTCTGCCTAGTACTTGGGTCCAGTGATTCCTGAGGTCAGTCTACCTCTGGCCTTTCCGCAGATTGTTGAGTTGAGGAAATCAATTGGCCTTTTGTCTTAAGCTATTTGGGGTTGTGTTTTTATAAAGTACAATTAAGAGGATTTCAATTGATCGCTTTTCTCGATGTTGCTGCTTGCTGCCACCTACCACCTACTCTAGGTGCCTTGCTGCACAACCTGTTATCATTTACTCGCTTCTGCTGTGGCTTGGTTGGAACCAAGGGGGCCTCTTCCTTTGGCCCTTTTCCCAGCACTAGCTATAAGTTAACTGTATAAATTACTCTAACAGACAGATTATTAAAAGTGCAAGAATCAAAAGGTGTAGGAGTTGGTCTGTGAAAACATGCTGAAAGAAATGAAGCCACACATAATATCCATCACGTGGCTGTTCAGAACGCAGACTCTGGAGTCCATTAGATTTGCATCCATATCCTGTCTCTGTCACTCACGAGTTGTATGACTCCAGGCAGCTACACCCGGAACCTCAGTGCTCTCATTTGATAAATGAGGATAGGAATCCCTTTTTCATATAGCTTTTGTGTAGATTCAACAAGATAACATGTGTGATGCCCAGCAGAGCCCTCACTATATTGCTGATGCTTAACTTCATAATGGCAGTTGTTAATAACAGTGATTAAAAATTTCATAAGACACCTGAACCCACCAATCGTTCGTAGTCTCATGAAAGGTGGGATAGTCATATCAGTGTGAAACACACGGCACCACTTGTGAACTATCTTGCCAAAACATTTTGGAATAAGCTGAATCATTATCAAATCCAGCCATGAGAGCTCACTTACAGGAAATACAGCATGTAATAAACAAGTTAAATAAAACTACAAGAAAGCAAAGAGAAATATCCAGAATGTGAGACATACTAAAGGACAAATGATTTGATTTCAACACTAAATCAATAGCAGGGAGAAAACCAAAAGAGAGGTAGAGAGAGATGGAGACGAAGGGAGAAAAAGAGAGAAAGAGAGAGAGACTGAGAGAAAGAATAAATTGTGGTTACCCTATTACCTCACCATAGTATCTTCAGTTGAGGGGTACTTGAAAGAGTACTTGGATTTAGAGCCAGATGATCTGAATTTACATTTTGCTTCAACTACTGTCACTATACAAATACACTTGGGGGACTCATCTGGGAGTGATAACTGAAGAGTTGATTTGAGGTTTAAATGAGACCTTGTATACAAAAATGTGTAAACAAAATGTATGAATTGTATGAATTGTCTCATCTAAATACCTATGCAGGGAGCTATTGCAGTCACCATATGTCCCCCTATGCTCCTACTGTCCCCATGCGCTTCAAACCTGTGCTCCCCATCCATTAATTCATTCAGCCAGTGTGCTTTTACTGAAAAGCACCTGTGACTATCCCACATGTGTGCTCAGGATGGAATCATTTATAAGGACAGTAAGGAAAGTCCCTGCTGAAGAGTGTTTACAATTCAGAGGAAGTGTCCCAGCCACATAACAAAATAAGCACAGAGACAACAAAATGTGGCATAGAGTTTGGGGCAGGCAGGCACAGATTGAAAACCCAGTTCTTCCATTCCTGGCTGAGTAGGTCAAATCCACCCTTCATTCTCTTGCTCTCTTCCCTGGGAGACTGACCTGTGGAAACAACTTCAGGTTCTGATACCGTCTGGCTCCCCACTGGGTTTGGCTCCCAGAGGACAGCAGGCGTAGAGAGGAGAAGTGGGAAGTACAGTTTCCTCCCTAAGTTCTGATTTAGGACTGACTTCATCCTACAACCTGACTCCTCTCAAGGTGGCCTTCTGAACACAATTCTCTCCTTCCCTTCTCTCTTTAGTTCTTTGTTTCTATTTAGTCCTGGACTATGGTACCATCCCCTGTAGCTTCCTAAGGCTGCCCACACGTTTTTAATAATCCTTTGTTAAATTGATTGTGAAGTAGCCTCCTCTGTGTGAGCCATTCAGCTCTGATAATCCACAGGTTAATCCTGGGCAAGTCTCTTAAACTTTTTGAGCCTATGTTTACTGTCTGTCAAATGGAATTAAGTGTAATTCCTCTCTCAAGGTCCTAGGCAACTTCGGTTAAGAAGGGTCCTCTGGAATATGGAAAAGACTATATGGGAGAAGGACCAGGTCAGGGTTTAAATCTGATTTTTGCTCTTACAAACTCAGTAAACGGGCATTTTGTAACAAATCTCTTTGCAATTCAATTCCTTATGGGTAAAGGGATTATAACAAATGTTTAATGGGATTTAGAGTTTTGGTTTAGACCCTAAAGATTTGAACATAGCTAAGTAGCCATGTATTCTAAAGAGAGGAGGTAGATCACTCTGCATGAGAACTGCCGGCCCATGACCAAATCTAATACTATCAACAGCTTGTTTATGAGAAGACTAGCAGCTTCCTTAGAGGGAAAAACATTCTTTCAAAAAGGCTCATAATTCTGAAGATGGTTTGCTTTCATTCATTCACAAGCAAAGTGAAGTAGTAGGAGGCAGTATGGGAAAATCCTGGACAGGGGATTTACAGCAAGATGGTAGACTAGCATTACACTCCTAGGCTGGATGCTTGCGAGGACACAGAGATGCAGAAGCTAGTTTCAGGCTGCTCCAGAGGTGGAACATCATGGAGTTCTTAGGAGATCTTAAAATATATTCTCTTGACATTGAAAGCATAGCTTTTCTCCCTGGTGTTTGGCTGCAGAAGACTGAGGTTGGAGCTTGGCAAAGCTACCCGCGATGGCCAAGCAAGCATGTGTGCATTTTGCCAGAGCAGGCAAATGCCACAGAAGGAAGCCAGCTTAATTTCTCTCTGCTCAAGGGGGCTGTGGTACCACCAGGAGCAGGAGCTGAGAGATGTCACAGGTTCACCTAACTCATGGCCAAGTCAGGGTCTCTGAAGAACCCCCATGAAAAGTGCCAACTGGAAGAGCCAATATTTGGATCCTACCATTTGGAAGGTTTTCAACAGTCAAGAGAGCACCACAGCCAGCATGTGCCACCATCTCTTATCCATCTACTGCTTCTATATTGGAAAGTCCATCAGCAGTTAAATGAGTAGGGTGGGAAGTGCTGCAGAGTGGAGAAGCAGACCCAGTGTCTTTACGCCTTTCCTGGCACCTGAGCCTCCAGACAAGCCTGAGCTGAGCAGATGGGAGAAGGCTTAAATGGAACGTGAGATTAAATTTTTATTTAGATTGAATTGGACCTTTTTTTTTTTTTTTTTTTTTTTTTTAGATGGAGTTTTGTTCTTGTTGTCCAGGCTGGAGTGCAGTGGCACCATCTTGGCTCACTGCAACCTCTACCTCCTGGGTTCAATCTCCTGCCTCAGCCTCCCAAGTAGCTGGGATTACAGGCATACACCTCCACACCCAGCTAATTTTGTATTTTTCGTAGAGATGGGGTTTCTCCATGTTGGTCAGTCTGGTCTCGAACTCCTGGCCTCAGGTGATCTGCTTGCCTCGGCCTCCCAAAGTGCTGGGATTACAGGCGTGAGCCACCGCGCCCGGCCTGAACTGGACTTTTAAAACACTTGCAAGTGATTAGGAAGCTACAGAATATTCTCAATCTGCCATCAGGGAAGGGGAAGGCAAATGCAACTCTATTCATTTGAAGGCAAAAGGGAGAAAAACAAAGCTATTTCCTGATGGTATCATCCAGGTGCAACCTATTTTCAAGAAATTTTTTTTGCAGAGTATGTGTGAAGAATAACTAAAATAACATAATGTAATGCCTAGTATAGTGCATCTAGGATAATAATATGTCCTCATCATCATTGTCATTATTATGAACGATTTCACTCTGTACGTTGAGCGTGCAAGTTAGGAACACATGAAGTGTTCACATTCTCACAGAGCCATTGTAGAAGATGCTTGCCCTAGTGGGCTTGAAGGCCAGTAATCTGTTTATAGGGGACCTCAGGCCCCAATGTGACCAAAAGGCTAAGAACAAAATACAAAAAGCCCATAGAATCATTCATGATGATTATTGAACCAAAGTCTGATTGAAGCTCACACCATCAGTTGGTTGCAGAGTATCAGAGTCACACAATATTTTTCAAATCCTTAAAGCAGGCCAGGTGTAGTGGCTCATGCCTATAATACCAGCACTTTGGGAGGTGGAGGCAGATGAATCACAGGAGGCCAGGAGTTTGAGGCCAGCCTGGCCAACATGGTGAAATCAGTGAAACCCTGTCTCTACTAAAAATACAAAAATTAGCTTGGCGTGGTTGTACACATCTATAGTCCCAGCTACTCAGGAGGCTGAGGCAGCAGAATCGCTTAAACCTGGGAGGCGTAGTGAGCTGAGATCGCACTACTGCACTCCGGCCTGGGTGATGGAGCAAGACTCTGTCTCAAATCCCACCTCCACCAAAAAAAGAAAAAAAAACCTTAAAGCAGCCCAGAAAATATTTTGACTATGGCTTCCAAGCCCACTATCAACAAATTCCACCTTACCTGTTAGTTTCTTCTTCCAGGAAGCAGAGTCTACCCTGTTATTTTGGTCACAGCTATTCTTTCAGAACAATCAGACTCTTTCCTTTGAGACCAAAATACCCAGGTTTCTATGTTCTTTTAGGTTTAATTTTTTTTCCATAGTGCTTTTCACGAACACTCTCATTTAACTATTATAGCCCCAAAAGGCAGGTCGGGTGAGTAAAACTCAACTGTCTTGAATGGATGAGGAAACAGTCTGGATCATGAAGGGACTTGTCGGAATTAACAGGAAGGGCACTCAGACAGAGCCTGGCTAATGCACAGTTCTTTAAGACAACCCACTCTGGTTTTACACACTGTGGGTGACACTTGTGGGTTAACTTTTGAGCATACATTTGTGGGAGTACATGTAAGCACTCAAAATTTCTGTGTAATTGACGTGTCTGCCTGATTGTGTCAGTATTGAGAGGTGGATATAGTGATAGAGGGGATGTGTTCCTCTTTAACTACTTCACGGCTGGCGTAGTAGAGACTGCACAGATTCAGAAAGCAAACTGGTATCTGAGTCTTGGCTACAACACAGCCTCACCTACCATTATGCCTTCACTGTGCCATGTCATCTCTGAATGCAATTCCTTCATTGACTCTGGGTAAGGAGTGAAAATCATATAAGCCATGAAAAGGGGGAGGTTTTTACATTTTCTCCTCTGATCTTTGCCTCAAATACACTGTGTATCATTTCTAGAATGTTTCTGTAAACCTTCCTGGTGAATGGCCCTTAACATTTTGGGAGACTTGCTCAACTACGAAAATCTGCTGAAAGGTATGGAAATTTTTTCCAGAAAAACATGCCCACAGAAGACATAAAAATTGTGCATAAATATCAGGTTCATAAACACTATCCACGGAATTTTTGAGAGATTAATGAACTCCAGGCTAAAAGTCTTGTTCTCACAGCAATGACCAGAGCATTTCCTTCTGCTGCACCCACAGCACATTTTTAAAAACCAGAGGATCAATGAATCGAAAGTCATTCCTCTTTTAAGGGGTTCAGGAGGGGAGGAAACAAGATCACTTGGGTGAATGTATCATTGAAAGATGCTGCATGTGTATGGGCAATGGAAAATCCGCCGGGGAGTCTTGGCCAGCAAGAGGGTCCCGACCTGAAAGAGCGGGTGCGCAGAAATAAAGAGAGACAGAAAAGCTAGGGTCTGGAGGACTGAAAAGGCAATGCCTAAACAACGAATTAATTTTTGTCCAGGGTCTCAATATATACCTTAAGATCAAAGGTGTTTACACAATCAACAATCAGAGGAATGGAAATTTACAAAATATAGGATCACGAAAACAATCTTAAGCATGACATTCAAGGATCATAAAAGTGGGCGGGTGGTATGCTTTATCTGCTTTTACCAAAACTCACTTGTGAATAACAATACCCAAGAGTCACAAGCTAAGCCATAAAGTCATTATCTAGGGTTCAAGATGGTCATGCAAATAAGGTAAAACTTCTTGAAAAGTAAAGTCATAAAGGTCATGCAGAGGCCTAGTGGAGACATAATGTTTGACAAAACCACACGACCCTTGCCCAAGCGATATTGTAGTCAGAAGTAGAAACCTTTGCAACATCAGTCATTTCTTAGTTCCTTCTTTCCCATAGCTCGACTGCCTCCAGCAGAAAACTGTGTTTGGGCTCAAGCTCACCATCTGGTGAGGCCCACACATTAGGGGGCCTTACACGGGAACGATCCCCACACATATGGCTGAGTGCGGTGGCTCACGCCTGTAATCCCAGCATTTTGGGAGACTGAGGCAGGTAGATCACCTGAGGTCAGGGGTTCCAGACCAGCCTGGCCAATATGGTGAAATACTGTCTCTACTAAAAATATAAAAATTAACTGGGCGTGGTGGCGTACACCTATAATCCCAGCTGCTCAGGAGGCTGAGGCACAACAATCACTTGAACTCAGGGGGCAGATGTTGCAGTGAGCCAAGATCGTGCCGCTGCACTCCAGCTTGGGTGACAGAGTGAGACTCAGTCTCAGGAAGAAAAAAAAAGAAAGAAGAAAGAAGAAAGAAAAAAAGAAAGAAAGAAGAAAGAAAGAAAGAAAGAAAGAAAGAAAGAAAGAAAGAAAGAAAGAGAGAGAGAGAAAGAAAGAAAGAAAAGAAAGAAAAGAGAGAAAGAGAGAGAGAAGGAGGGAAGGAAGGAAGGAAAGAAGGAAGGAAGGAAGGAAGGAAGGAAGGAAGGAAAGAAGGAAGGAAGGAAGGAAGGAAAATAAAAGGTTCTGCACATAAAATTTTCGATAGAGTACTCCCTGTGCATTTTCCAGCAGCATAAAGCAATGTTTACTAATGCTGAGCAATTCAGGTAAGTTTGCTTTGATCCCATCTTGGATTCGTGACTGTGATTCACATTGATAAGCATCATTATAATGTATACTATGGACCAGACACCTTTGTCATCTGATGTATTTTATAGAAACACTTGTTTTATTTATTTGTTTATTTATTTTTGAGACAGAGTTTTGCTCTGTTGCCAAGGCTGGAGTGCAGTAGCGTGATCTTGGCTCACTGCAACCTCCATCTTTTGGGTTCGAGCCATTCTTGTGCCTGAGCCTCCTGAGTGGCTGGGATTAGAGGTGCCCAACACTGGCTTATGTTTTGTATTTTCAGTAGAAGTGGGATTTCACCATGTTGGTCAGGCTGGTCTCAAACTCTTGACCTTGAGTGATCCGTCCACCTTGGCCTCCCAAGTGCTGGGATTGATTACAGGTATGAGCCACTGCTCCTGATATAAACTTTTTTTTTTTTTTTTAATATTTAGCTAACTTCATAAAGGAAAGTTGCTATATGCCTTGTATACTACGGCTTCTCATTCCAGCATCCTTTCTCCTCCCTCATCATCCAGGTCAAATAAGAGAGCGATCAGCATGTCTTGGTAGTACAGTAGACACAGGTTAAAGAGAACCCTTGCCTGCAGGCTCCCAATCAAATCATAGATACATATCGAGTAGATAGACACCTAGTTATTTTTTGTTGTTCTTTATTTTTATTTTTTTTATAGAGATGGAGTCTCCCTATGTTGCCTAAGCTGGCCTCAAACTCCTGGCCTCAAGCAATCCTCCCACCTC
This sequence comes from Sapajus apella, assembly GCF_009761245.1. NCBI lineage: Eukaryota > Metazoa > Chordata > Mammalia > Primates > Cebidae > Sapajus > Sapajus apella. The sequence goes on from NW_022436943.1 coordinate 49,867,684, forward strand.
AGCCTCCCAGAGTGCTGGGATTACAGCCATGAGCCATCATGTCCAGCAAGAGCTATTTCTCAGAGTGAGAGGGAGTCAGACCATGGCTCTTTCTATTAGATTAACTGATCTTATCACTAAACGTATCAGTTTTGGAGAAATAAGTGGCAGGAGGTATGGAGACAAGAGGGAAGTTATAGGCCTCTAATGGCGAGAAGAAGGAAAGCGAAAAATTCTAACTTTTTTTTTTGAGATGGAGTCTCACTCTGTCGCCCAGGCTGGAGTGTAGTGGTGTGATCTCAGCTCACTGCAACCTCTGCCTCCTGGGTTTAAGTGATTCAGCTGCCTCAGCCTACTGACTAGCCAGGATTACACACATCACTACGCCCAACTAATTTTTGTATTTTTAGTAGAGATGGGATTTCACCATGTTGGCCAGGCTGGTCTCGAACTCCTGACCTCAAGAGATCTGCCCGCCTCAGCCTAACAAAGTGCTGGGATTACAGGCATGAGCCACTGCACCCAGCCAAAACTTTCTAATTTTTATAGACTGAGAAAAGTTAACTGGCAAAAGGAAAATAAATAAAGAAGAAAAAAAAAAATCACAACTTACCTGGAGTAGAACTGTTTAAGCACGCAGCTCCTGGCCCAGTGACTCCTCAGACTTGGAAGGCTCCGCAAACCCTGCAGCGAGAGTTTTACAGCATCTGAGAGGATGCTGTGGGGTGGCTTTTAAACCTTTCTTTGTAAAAATAATAAGCAGGGGAGAGTGAGCCTGCCCTGTGGTGCTGATTTAATCACAGAAGTCACCTTGCTCCGTGAACAGCTTTCTCATCTGCTCTTTTCTCAAACGGGAAGTTTAAGACTAGTGTGTTGGTTGGAGCCAGGCACGGTGGCTCACATCTGTAATCCTAGCACTTTGGGAGGCCAAGGCAGGTGGATCACTTGAGGTTAGGAGTTGGAGAATAGCGTGGCCATCATGGTGAAACCCCATCTCTACTAAAAATACCAAAATTAGCCAGGCATGGTGGCACGTGCCTATAATCCCAGCTACTCAGAAGGCTGAAGCAGGGGAATCACTTGAACCTGGGAGGCGGAAGTTGCAGTGAGTCAAGATCACGCCACTGCACTCTGGCCTAGGCAACAGAGTGAAAAGAAACTCTTTCAAATAATGGAGGCCGAAAAAAATATATAGGATCCTCCAAAGGAAAGTGCTCTTTAATCCCCACGGTCACCATCATCACGTTATCATGGTTATCTTGCTAGATGTGATGGTGGTGTTGAGAGTGAGATTGTGTGTGTGTGTGTGTGTGTGTGTGTGTGTGTGTGGTGTTACTTCCCAACAATCATGCAGTCATACGAATTTTTCTTTTCCCCGATTTCATGTATGAGAAGACTAAAGCCCAGAAAGACTAGATGACTTCCCTCAAAGATTCTCCCTCAATAAGCAATAGAACCAGAATTATGTGTATGCTGTTACTTGCTCCCAAATCCTTCATCGTTCTATTACTTACTCTATTTTTAATTCATTCATTTAACAAATATAGACCAGGCAGGGTGGCTCATGCTTATAAACTGAGCACTTTGGGAGGCCAGGGTGGGATGATCACCGGAGTCCAGGAGTTCAAGACAAGGCTAGCCTGGGTAGTGTAGTGGGACCCTATCTCTACAAAAAATACAAAAATTAGCTGGCCATGGTGACTCACACTGTGTCCCAGCTACTTGGGAGGCTGAGGTGGGAGGATCGCTTGAGCCTGGGAGGTCGAGACTGATAACACTACTGCATTCCATCCTGGCAACAAAGCTAGACTCTGTCTCCAAAAAACACCAGAAAACAGTCCCCAACTTACAGTGGTTTGGTCTGGGATTTTCCAGCTTATAGTGGGTTTATTGGGACATAACCTCATTGTTAGTTGAGGTGCATCTGTGTGGCTCTAAGTACCAGACACCATATTAGATGCTGGGGACACCAAAATAAAGGAAGCCCACAGTTTAGTAAAATATTCCACTTTCCCTGCCTGGCACAAACCTATTTTTGGTCATTGAGACTGCACTCTCATGGAGAAAAATGTCAGTAAGGAAAGCTCATTGTTCTGTTTTGTTTGTTTGTTTGTTTTGAGATGGAGTCTTACTCTTGTTGCCCAGGCTGGAGTGCAGTGACATGATCTCGGCTCACTGCAACCTCTGCCTTCCCAGTTCAAGCGATTCTTCTGCCTCAGCCTCCTGAGTAGGTGGAATTACAGGCTTCTACCACCGTGCCCAGCTAATTTTTGTATTTTTAGTAGAGGTGGTGTTTTACCATGTTGGCCAGAATGGTCTGGATCTCTTGACCTCATGATCTGCCTGCCTCGGCCTCCCAAAGTGCTGGGATTACAGGAGTGAGCCACCACGCCCAGCCTGCTCTCTGTTTTTTATAGGAAACCAATGGGAAAATACTTGGGAATGTGTATTAGTATGGCTTTAAATACTAAAGTGCTGTACAATTATTAGCTAATTTTGCTGGACGAAAGCAATGTCACCTTCACACACTTCAGGGAGTGAATGTTCACACACTTGTTTGGGAGCTGTTCCAACTTAGGCTTATCATCTCTGCATCCCATTTTCCCTAGGTTGACCGCCCGCCATGCTACAGGTGAAAACAGGAGACCACACAACTGGTCTCCACCTTCTTTTCTTCTGGGTCGCTCTTTGTGGCTCTCTGGCTCTGACTGTCCACCTTGTGCCCTGCTTACTTCCCAGCATTCCAGGCCCTGGTCTTGACTTGTAGTGCATGGGTCAAGTTTCTTAATGCTGTGACCAGTGACTCAGTCTACAGTAGGAGAGGAAAGGAAGGTAAGGAACCAGGCCAGGTACAGTGATTCATGCCTGTAATCCCAGAACTTTGGGAGGCCAAGGCAGATGGATCACTTGAGGTCAGGAGTTTGAGACCAGCCTGGCCAACATGGTGAAATCCCATCACTACTAAAAATAAAAGAATTAGCTGGATGTGGTGGCATGCACCTGCAATCTGGGCTACTCAGGAAGCTGAGGCATTAGAATTGCTAAAATCTGGGAGGTGGAGGTTGCAGTGAATTGAGATTGCGCTACTGCACTGCAGCCTGGGCGAAAGAGCAGCAAGATTCCATCTGAAAAAAGAAGAAAGGAAAGGAGAGGCGAGGGGAGGAGAGGGGAGGGGAGAGGATTGGAGGGGAGGGGAGGGGAGGGGAGGGGCCAGGTCCAAAAGGCTCCTAAGGGGGCTGAGGGAGAAGAGTCTAGTATTGAGCACTACACAAAGAGAAGATACAATAAGTTTGCCTAGTGCAGTGGTTATTCACAAGGATTTTGAAGTCTTATAAACCTCCACTGAAATCTGGTCTCACTACTTTATAGCTGTGTGACTTTCAGCATGTAACTAATCACTCTCTGACTTGCTTTCCAGGGAGATAATAATAGCAAACCCCTTGTAGGGTGATTCAAATAGCAATTGAATTATCAGAGTAAAATAAATATCATTATACTGTATTTTGGCATTTAACTCAACAAATCTTTGAATAGCTGTGAGTACCTGATGAGATACGGTCCCCATCAACTTAGTGCTGGACAGGTCCCATTCCCCAGTCCACATCCACTCTCCACCCTTCCCCTCTGTGCCTGGCTGGTTGACCTCTCTGCATATATCAATGGATTTGTTGCCATTTGGCTCACAATTGGCTTTGGCCAATTCTAAGAGCCAGTAGAAGAAAGAGGGAGTGAGGGAGAAGGAGATGGCATATTTACTCTCAGATTCACACCTGGAGATGCCACCTCCCTCCCCCTCGAGTTTCACTAGGGTCAGGAAGCTTCTCCATGGAGCCCTCTCTGTCTCCAGGTTCATAGAGCACTCTCTCCTTCTTTTTCTGAGACATAGGGGTGACAAAATAAATTTGCTCTTATCGGCTGGGCATAGTGGCTCATGCCTCTAATCCCAGCAATTTGGGAGGCTGAGGAGGGTAAATCACAAGGTCAGGAGTTCAAGACCAGCCTGGCCAATATGATGAAAACCCATCTCTACTAAAACTACAAAAATTAGCCTGGCGTGGTAGCGGGTGCCTGTAGTTCCAGCTACTCAGGAGGCTGAGGCAGGAGAATTGCTTGAACTCAGGAGGCAGAGGTTGTAGGGAGCCAAGACAGCACCACTGCACTCCGTCCCGGGCAACAAGAGGGAAACTCTGTCTCAAAAAAAGAAAAAAGACATTTTTTCTTCTTCTCTTGGGTTCCTTATATGCTGCTCACCACATTATAGACAAGGTTAAACTCTCTTAGAATGATACCGATCTGAAGGTGGTGTCTCCTCCCAGTACTCTGATGGATACCACTTCCTTCACTTTGCCTTAGATGATGCTTCCTCTAAGAGAGGGCCAGAGTCCAGTTCTGAGTCCTTTGTCTTCTAGCTGGAGTCTGTTGGTAGGATGACTGAGAATGAAGTTCTTATTAAAATACATTATCCTGGGAGTGCAGGTCAGCTCCTGGAGGAATGAAAAGGAATGTGTGGCACAATGATTTTCACCCCAGAGATGAGCATACTCTAAGGAAAAAGCTGAGACTGGTGAGTAGGGACCGTTTCCATCAGTTCTTCTGCCTCCCCAAATCAATCTTCCATATCTTCCTCCCTGTCTAGATCCCCAGATCCTCCTACCCGGGACTCCTGAGAGCAGACCTGGGACTACACTGCCTCTAGGGGGCTACAGATGACTAATGAGGAGCAGAACAGATGTTCAACTTCACTAGGAATCTGGGAAAGAGAAATTAACTACAATAATTATTTTAAACAAAAAAGGAATGCTTTCTAAACCAGGGCACATGGTTAGATTCAACATTTTAATGCAGAGACTTCTGTTTCAGCTCAGAATATAGAGGGCTAGAAAGAATTATCTCTCACCCTTCCAGCAAGAGACAAGCTGGACAAGTTGCACATTAAAAACCTTCTTGAACTCATCAAAGACCTGAGGCCAGGAGGCTAACCTGAAACCTCAGGAGAAATGGGCAGTAACAGAGTGAAAACAGGACCCAAACATTTGCTTGTTTGTTAACTCAGAGCAGATGCCATGTAAGCAGCTAAGAGGATTCAGTTAAAATCACGTGTGCAAAATATATGCATATATTATGTGAATATGATCATTTTGTATGTAACTGTCTCTATAGAGAGATTGATGGATATATACATGCACATAAATGTATATATATTCACACATGCATATACATGGTGCATAAATATTAACTTAAGGTCAACGTACATTATACCATGCTTAGTCCATTTCACAATGTGGGTTAATAATTCTCCTTCATTTGGGCATGGTGGCTCACGCCTGTAATCTCAGCATTTTGGGAGGCTGAGGCAGGTGGATCACTAGGTCAGCAGATTGAGACCATCCTGGCTAGCACAGTGAAACCCTGACTCTGCTAAAAATACAAAAAATTACCCAGGCGTGGTGGCAGGTGCCTGTAGTCCCAGCTACTTGGGAGGCTGAGGCAGGAGAATGGCTTGAACCCAGGAGGCGGAGGTTGCAATGAGCTGCACTGCACCCCAGCCTGGGCAACAGAGCGAGACTCTGTCTCAAAAAAATAAAAAAAAAATTAATTCTCCTTTAGTCCTTTGTTACATTTACTATTTTTTAATTTTTACATACTTCAAACTTACATAAAATTACAGGCAGTAAGACAAACACCCACAGAGTACCTGCTCCCCAGATTCAATAAATGCTAACACATGCAACCTCACACATTTGCTTCCCTTTCTCTGGTTGAGGCAGATCCAGAAACTTGATGCTCATCAGCCTTCCAGGGACCCAGGACAACGCCCGTTTGTCTTTGCTGTCTATATCCACCTCACTATGCCTGGAACATCATCACCCATATTCTCCCCCAATTCAGCAATCTATCCCCTTCCTCTCCAACGGGAAGCCAGCATGGTGAAATACAACATCAAAGTTCGTTTTTGCTTAACTCAGAGCTGTGGAGGTTTTGTTTTTGTTTGTGTGTAGGAAAAAATATCTGCTTTGAACCTCAGAATTGAAATAGAAATTGGCCTGTAACCAGTCTAAAATTGTGTGTACCCTGTCACACCAAGTCCTTAATAACAAAAGCTCTGTTCTTTGAAGCCCTGATATGTACTAACCCATTTGTTGTATTATTATGTATTTGTCTTCCCAGGAACACTGTGAGACTCTAGGGTGAGCTCGCATTTACAGACAGGAACTGAAGGGCTGGAGAGGTTACACTCACCCAGGTGCAGCTGCCCAGCATGTCAAAGAGGAGTCATTCTAAAACCCGCACTTTAAAAAAGATCAAGTTACAGACTGTCTTTCATTTTGCAATATCTAGGTTAGTTCCCTATAGGCCTTTTCTATATTCCAGCTAACTGAGGTTGAGAGGTACCTGACTTCCAAATTAGTGGGGAAAAGTGGGACTACGTTACTTAAATGAATGTTTTTCACAGCAAGGTCTTTAATTCCCGGATGTAATTTTCATTTTATTTTTTAATTTAGACACAGGAAGGGTATAGCAGACCTTCTTTACTATCAATAACTCTTAGGTCAGTGCCTTCAAAGCAGCACCTGACACTGATTTTGAATGCATGTGATTCCCTGCGGAGGGCTCTCAGGTGGGGAGGATTTGCAGTAGGTAGAATGGGAAGGCGGCTAAGCTGGCTGTGATCTCAGCTGGAGTCTAGCATGAGCCTGATTGCACTGGGAGCTCTGGAGCATGAAATACACCTACCAAGTTTGCTCCCACTTTAAAACAAGGGGGCTAGCCTCTGTAGATGGTGAGACCACCTTCCCACAGCGGCTGGAGAGTTCGCGCAGGAGCCAGCTAAAGGAAATCTGGAGAGGGAACCCACAGCCCAGCTCCACTGTCCTCAAATGTTTGAAGGATTGATTGATGAGGGCTATCAACAGCTATTTGCATTACTATAGAAAGGCACGAATAATGAAAAGGTTTGAATTGGCACCATAGAAAACTCATTATCATTTATATAATTAGATACACTGAACCAGGAAATTGAGCATACGGAGGTAGGAAGGCTGGTCTTAAATGGTTAATTTCTTCTAGCACATGCAAAACCATTAAAGTGAGAGTGAGTTTGGTTGATGGCTGACTACCTTCAGGACCTTCTGCCATTCTTTCTGATGATGTCTTCATTGAGGCCCCACTGCTAGCCTTGAGATTGTTGATTTCAAGGCACTTTCAAAACAAAACTAAAAATTCCATTTTCTTTCTGCAGGACATGACTGTGTGCTCCCTTTCAGCTGGCTCAGAGGGAGCATTCAAAATACACTGCTGAAAGTAAATGGAATTTTTCAGATATTTAAATTGCTATTCACCCTGAAAACTCCATTTTATCAAAACTCCTGGTTAATACTGTTTTCTATGTTCAGGTGTTCTCCCCAAACACACAGGCAGGGAACGCAGGAGCCCACGAGGAGACTAATTCAGAGCAAAGTCCCTTAAAGACACCTCGGGTACTAATGTCCTCAATGTCTGCCTTGCAACAAACAAAACACAGGAAGGACTTTAACCTGACCTTTAACCTGGCCAGCAGGTGTGGGGGCAGAACAGAGGCCATCCTACTTAGATTCAGAAGAATTACCTTGCTTCTTACCAGCCGTGTGCCCATGAGCAAGTCATTGCCCCCTCGCTCCCCAGAGTGTGAGCAGATCCTGTGAATATAAGATGGTTACTCTCATGATTAAGTTATGTTATATAAGACTTGATTTAGGCCTGGTGCAGTGGCTCATGCCTGTAATCCCAGCACTTTGGGAAGCTGAGGCGGGTGGATCACAAGGTCAGGAGTTCGAGACTAGTCTGACCAACGTGGTGAAAACCCATCTCTACACCCATCTCTACTAAAAACACAAAAATTCACTGGGCATGGTGGTATGTGCCTGTAACCCCTGCTACTCAGAAGGTTGAGGCAGGAGAATTACTTGAACCAGGGAGGCAGAGGTTGCAGTGAGCCAATATCATGCCACTGTACTCCAGCCTGGGCAACAGAGTAAGATCTTGTGTCAAAAAAAAAAAACAAACCTAAAAAGACTCCATTTAGGGGTGAATTAATGGCATTTATAATTCCTAGTGACCTGGATGAGACTGGAGACTATTATTCTAAGTGAAGTAGCTCAGGAGTAGAAAACCAAACATTGTATGTTCTCACTCATAAATGGGATCTAAACTAAGCTATGAGGATGCAAAGGCATAAGAATGACACAATGGACTTTGGGGACTCAGGGGGAAAGGGTAGGAAGGGGGTGAGGGATAAAAGACTCAAATTGGGTGCAGTATATATTACTCAGGTGATGGGTGCACCAAAATCTCACAAATCACCACTGAAGAACTTACTCATGTAACCAAACACCACCTGTTTCCCAATAACCTAAGGAAATAAAAAATTTAAAAAAAAAAAGAATCAGCCAGGCCTGGCGGCTCATGCCTATAATCCCAGCAATTTGGGAGGGCGAGGCAGGTGGATTACCTGAGGGTCAGGAGTTTGAGACCAGCTTGACCAAGATGGTGAAATCCCATTTCTACCAAAAATACAAAAATTAGCTGGGTGTGGTGGCTCAAGCCTGTAATCTCAGCTTCTCAGAAGGCTGGGGCGGAAGAATCGCTTGAACCCGGGAGGCGGAGGTTGCAAAGAGCCTAGATCAGGCCATCGCACTCCAGCCTGGGCAACAAGAGCAAAACTCCTTCCCCAACAACAAAACGAAACAAAAAAATAGGTTTTATCAGACTAGAGAGAGATTCTTCCTGCTCACTTTGAAGAAATTAGCTGCCACGTCATAGATCTGAAGGGAGGCCTCTAGGAGCTGCGATTAACTGTCAGCCATTGGCAGCAGGGAAACAAGGGCCTCAGTCTTACCACTGCAAGAAGTGAATTCTGCCAACAACCTGATTGAATATGAAAGGAGACTCCTGGGCTCTAGAAGAGAACACAATTCAAATAATAAAATATTGGTTTAATCCTTGTAAGACCACGAGCAGAAAAACCAGTTACTCCGCATCCAGATTTTTGACCTATGCAAAATGAGCTAGTAAATAGATTAAATCAGTTATCATAGATGTTCCAAGAGCAAAAAGAAACTAGATGTAAAGAATTACAGTATGAAAACAATGTGTCACCCAATAAAGATTATCAATAAAAAACAGAAAATAGTTTTAAAAGAACCAACTAAAAATCCTGGGAGTTGGAACAATAACTGGAATGAAAAATTAACTGGAGAGGCTCAACTGCAGAGTTGAGCAGACAGAAGAAAGAATCTGTGAACTCAAAGACAAGTTAATTCAGATTACTCATTACATTATAAAAAGCAAGAAGAATAAAGAATAAGTGAAAATAAACAAAGCTCAGAGACACCATTCTATGAGATCTTCATTACCTTGATATCAAAACCAGACAAAGACATCATAACAAAATAAAAAATCCAGATCACTACCTTATATGAATATAGATGAATACTTTTCAAAAGAGCATTAATAAAATGAATCCACTAACATATCAAAAGGATCATACACTATGAACAAGTGTATATGCCAGTAATGCAAGGCTGGTTTAACATACAAAAATCAATTGACGTAAAAAAGCATGTTAATAAACTATAAAGTTTGAGAACCACATAATCATATCAAAAACAAAAAATATCTTATAAAATCCAACATCCTTTGATAATAAGAACACTAAAAATGTTAAGATTATAAAGGTATTGGCCAGGTGCAATGGCTCACGCTTGTAATCCTAGCACTTCGGGAGGCCAAGGCGGGTGGATCACCTGAGGTCAGAAGTTTGAGACCTGCCT
>NW_022436943.1:49877481-50014657 GCF_009761245.1 Sapajus apella
CAGGCTGGTCTTGAACTCCTAGCCTCAAGTGATCCACCCACCTTGGATTCCCAAAGTGCTGGGATTATAGGCATGAGCCACTGTGCCCAGCCTTGTTTTGGGGGTTTTATTGTTGTTGTTGTTTTGTTTTATAGAGATGAAGTCTCCCTATGTTGTTCAGGCTGGTCTCAAACTCCTGGGCTCAAGTGATCCTCTTGCCTTGGCTTCCAAAAGCATTGGGATTACAAGTGTGAGCCACCAAGCCTGACCAATCCATGCTTGAAACTTATATGCAATATTGTGCTGAAAGTTCTTGCCAGTGGCCAGGTGCAGTGGTTCACGCCTTAATCCCAGCACTTTGGGAGGCCAAGGTGGGCAGATCACGTGAGGTAAGGAATTTGAGACCAGTCTGGCCAATATGGTGAAACCCTGTCTCTACTAAAAATAGAAAAATTAGCCAGGCATGGTTTTGTGCTCCTGTGGTCCCAGCTACTTGGGAGACAAGTGTGAGAATCACTTGAATCTGGGAGGTGGCAGTTGCAGTGAGCTATAATCATGCCACCTCATGTTGCCGCCTGGGCAACAGAGTGAGACTCCATCTAAATAAAAAAGTTTTTGTGGCTGGGCGCAGTGGCTCAAGCCTGTAATCCCAGCACTTTGGGAGGCCGAGGCGGGTGGATCACAAGGTCAAGAGATCGAGACCATCCTGGTCAACATGGTGAAACCCCGTCTCTACTAAAACTACAAAAAATTAGCTGGGCATGGTGGCACACGCCTGTAGTCCCAGCTACTCGGGAGGTTGAGGCAGGAGAATTGCCTGAACCCAGGAGGTGGAGGTTGCGGTGAGCCGAGATCGCGCCATTGCACTCCAGCCTGGGTAACAAGAACGAAACTCCGTCTCAAAAAAAAAAAAAAAAAAGTTTTGCAAAGATCAATTAAAAAAAAAAAAAAAAAAAAAAAAAGAAAGAGAGAAAAAGAGAGAGAAAGAAAGAAAAAAGAAAGAAAGAAAAGGAAAGAATGAAAAAGAAAGAAAGGAAGAAAGGAAGAAGGGAGCATCCAGTTTAAAAGGAAAAAGTAAAACTATCTCTATTAATAGAAAAAATAATCTCGTAGGTAGAAAGTCCTAAAAGATCAACTTAAAAATATATTAGAATTAGTAAATGTGTTCAGCAAGATTGCAAGATATAAAATCAGCAAACAGAAATCAAATATATTTCTATACACTTGAACTCTCTGAAGACGAAATTAAGAAAACAATTCCATTTATAATAGCATCAAAAAGAAAAAAAACATACGAATATACTTAACAAAATAAATACAATATTTTTACAGTGAAAATTAAAAACACCACTGAAAGGAAATAATCAGTAAATGGAAAGATATCCCATGTTTATGGATTGGAAGACTTAATACTGCTAAGATGGCAATATTTTTCAGTTTAATCTGCAAATTTAATGAAATCCCTGTCAAAACTCAGCTGAAATTTTTTGTGGAAATTGACAAACCAATTCTAAAATTCATACAGAAATGCAAGAGTCACAGAATAGCCAATACAATTCAAAAAGCAAGAACACAATTTCTGATTTCAAAACTTAACAAAACTACAGAAATCAAGACAGTGAGAAACTGGCAGGAGGACAGACACATAGACCAAGGTAATAAAATTAAGATTCCAGAAATTAACCCAAATATTTAAAGTCAATTGAACTTTGACAAGAGTACTAAGACCTTTTAGTGAGGAAAGAATAGTGTTTTCAGCTATGGGAACAACTGGATATCCACATACAAAAGGATAAAACTGGACCCCTACTTAATATCATATAAAAGAGTCAACTCAAAAGTATACAAAAATCTACAAGTAGGGTCCAAAATTCTACAACTCTTAGAAGAAAACTTAGGAGTAAGTCTTCATGGCCTTAGATTAGGCAATCAATTCTTAGATATGACACTGAAAACATAAAAGATAAAATAAAACATAAACCAGACTGCATCAAACTTTAAAAATACTGTGCATCAAAGAATACCATCAAACAGTAGCATTATTTATAATTGCCAAAATATAGAGGCAACTAAAGTAGTCGTCAACTGATAAATGGATAAACAAAATGTGATATATCCATACAATGGACTTCTTATTAAGCCATGAATTGTACTCTTAGAAAAAATAACCTTTATGATATATCGGTTATATCTTGATAAAGCTGCTACTTAAAAAGAAAAAGAAAACAATACAAAGCCCATAGATGTAAAAGGCTTATCCCATTCCTACCAAAGTTTACCTTCCATCATTATCAGTGACTTGTACCTAGCGAGAATTTACATAAAGAGCCAATTGAGTACAGGTGCAAGAGAAGACAGGGAGCTCTGAAGAAGAAAAATGTTAGATTGCTAACTTCAAGGTTTGCTCTAGGAAGTTAAAACCCGCTTCTGACACTGGAAAACTAAGCTAACAACAACCGTCCCCAGAACTACCTGCCCTCAGAGGCCTGAACAACACTGGGGAAACATTTATTGAAAGTCTATTATGTGATGGTCATATTACTAATCATTTGACTTCAGGAGAATTCTTGAACATCCTGCCTAAGGCCCACATGGCTTACTTAGGATATAAAATGCCACTTCCGGCTTAACTAATTTTCCTTAACTTTATGTGGTTTATAACTTGTTTACTTTGTGCCAGATATGTGCCTTGCTATTCAGCCTCTTCCCAAATCTAGTAGTATTCCTGGACCTGCCTTACAGATGGAGAAACAGATCAGTCTCCTGCCCAAGGTCACAGAGGCAATGTCTAGACTTGAACCTCAATTACATAACTAAAATAGATGATTTTCCCCACTGCTGCCTCTGCTTCTTGTTATTATTTTGGAGTTTCTGTTGCTACTACAGAGAGATGCATGATAATAAGCACAGCCTTCTGGTGAGATGTTCCCTGATATTTTGGTTCAATTTCTAAAATGAAAGTTGGGTGGCCCAGTCCACTTGTGAGTATCTCCCAGGAAAACGGATGAATCTGAGGATGAGTCTATTTTCTTTGATCTTCATCAGCTAATGCTGGGCAACAAATCACTCCACAAATCCAGTGGCTCGAAATAATAAACATTTATCTCTCACCTGGATCTGAGAGTCAGTTACAATATGCTGGGCTTGAGTAGACTTTAGACTCCAGTCTGTATATTGGGCTTAGGTCTGTGCTATATCTCTCCGTATTCTCCTGGGACCAGCAGCTGCCCAGTGTATGCACTTCTCGTGCAGGATTATGAAAGAGAAAGATGCCAGCCGAAGAGTGAGGGCACATTTAGGTCTCACATCACATTTACCAGCATTCTCTTGGCTAAAATATGTAATTTAAATAAGCAAATGATAATGGGGTGGGGAAAGATGCTCAGCCCACACTGCAGTGAACTGCAGGATCCCAGGATGGCGGAGAAGAGAATAGAGAACAATAATCAAATCAACCACAGTCACTTAGGACAACATGAAGCTCCTTAAGACTGGGGCAAAGACAGGAAAACGAAGGCTCCACTGGCCGCATCCAGCCACTGTTTATTTTTTCAAATAATGCTTTATTGGCAAACAGTCATGATCGCTTGTGTACCTATTATCTTCAGCTGCTTTTATACTCTAATAGCAGAGTTCAATTGTTGCGGAAGAAAATGATCATACCAACTACAAACCCTAAAATACCAATTGTACCTTTTCAGAAAATGTTTGCTAACCCTTGTGCTAGGATATAGTCATTTGTGAGGTATTTTAAAATTAAAACAAAAAATAACGAACTCATTTTTCTTCTTAATGCCTGTGTCTTAGTTCCGGCTGCTATAACAAAATGCCATTCACTGGATAATTTATTTATTTATTTATTATTATTATTATTATTATTTTTGAGACGGAGTTTCACTCATGTTACCCAGGCTGGAGTGCAATGGCGCGATCTCGACTCACCGCAACCTCTGCCTCCTGGGTTCAGGCAATTCTCCTGCCTCAGCCTCCTGAGTACCTGGGATTACAGGCATGCACCACCATGCCCAGCTAATTTTTCGTATTTTTTTTTAGTAGAGACGGGGTTTCACCACGTTGACCAGGATGGTCTCACTGGATAATTTATAAGCAACAGAAATTTGTTGCTGACAGTTCTAAATGCTGGGAAGTCTAAGATCGAGAGATTTGGTGTCTGGTGAGGGCACATAGATATTCCTCATAGATGATCCTCCACGTGATCTCGCCTGTTGAAAAAGGAGGCAAGCTCCCACAAACCTCTTTTATATGGGAGGGCTCCATTCATGAGGGCTCCATTCTCATGAACTTACAAAGGCCCCACTTCTTAATACTATGGCATCTGGGGTTAGGTTTCAACATATGAATTTTAGGGAAATGCCAACATTTAGATCATAGTCTACTATGCCCCTAAACTCTTATAAACCAAGAAGCAGTAAAACACATACTTAGTTTCTATGTGACCTTAGACAAATTATGTGTATTCTCTGAGCCTCAGTGTCTGTACTGGTTCGTTCTCACACTGCTATAAAGATCTACCTGAGACTGGGTAATCTATGAGGAAAAAAGGTTTTGCAGGCTCACATTTCCAGAGGCTGTATAGAAAGCATGGCTGGGAGGCCTCTGGAAACTTACACTTATAGTGGAATGTGAGGGGAAGCACGGACGTCTTACCATGGCAGAGCAGGAGAGAGGGAGAGAGAGTGCAAGTGAAAGTGTTACACACTTTTAGACAACCAGATCTCGTGATAACTCACTAGCACACAAGAAGAGCAAGGGGGAAATTCGCCCCCATGATTCAATCACCTCTCATTAGCTCCCTTCCCTAACATTGGGAATTACAATTCAACCTGAGATTTGGGTGGGGACACAGAGCCAAACCATATCCGTGTTCTCATGTCTAGAATAGGAAGAATTACAATAGTATCTGCTTCACTGGGTTGCTGTGAAGATTGGATGAAATAATCTATTATACATTGTTAGGTGTTAAATTGCTTCCTCCAGAAAATATATATTGAAGCCCTAATCCCCAGTATCCCAGGATGTGACCTTAATTTGGAAACAGGACCATTGCAGGCGTAATTAGTTAAGATGAGATGCTACTAAAGTATGGTGAGCTCTTACTCCAATGTGACTGGCGTCCTTACAGAAGGCAGCCATATGAAGACAGACATGCAGGGGGAATGCTATGTGATGATGGAGGCAGCTATTGGAGTGATGCTCCCACAAGCCAAGGAACACCTGGGGCTACCAGAAGCTAGAAAAAGACAGAGAAGGATTCTGCCCTAGAGGCTTTGAAGACAGTATAGATCTGACAACACTTTGCTTTTGGATTTCTAGCCTCCAAAATTGTAGAGAATAAATTTCTGTTGTTGAGCCACCCACTTTGTGGTATCTCATCACAACAACCCTAGGAAATTAATGTTCATTTGAGGCTATAAGAATAATACCTACAATAACTCCACAACTCATGTTAGAAATTATTCTAGATATTTTGGCCATGTGCAGTGGCTCACACCTGTAATCCCAGCATTTTGGGAAGCTGAGGCGGGTGGATCAATTGAACTCAGGAGTTTGAGAACAGCCTAGACAACAAAGTGAGACCCCGTTTCTACTAAAAATACAAAAAAATTAGCGAGGCATGGTGGCATGTGCCTGTGGTCCCAGCTATTCAGGAGGCTGAGGTAGGAAGATCACTTAAGCCCAGGCAGTAGAGGCTGCAATGAGCTGAGATTGTGCCACTGAACTGTAGTCCGAGTGACAGAGTGAGAGAGACCCTGCGTTAAAATAAAAAAATAAAAAAATAAAAAAAAAAAAAAGAAAGAAAGAAAAAAGAAACAAGAAATTTTTCTAGAAATTTTTTACCTTGTTTCTGCTACTCTTTATAATAATTTTATTAGGTAGGTATATTAGTCTACTCTAGCTGTCATTGACAAAATACTATAGACTGGGCAGCTTAAACAACAGATATTTATTTTTTCACAGTTTTGGAAGCTGGACATCCACATTGAGTGTACCAGCATGATCAGCTCCTGGTGAGGGTTTCCTTGATTTGCAGTTGGCCACCTTCTTGCTGTGTCTTTACATGGTCAGGAGAGAGTACAAAAGCAAGCTGTCTGGTATCTTTTCTCACAAGGGCACCAATCTTATCTTAAACGCCCCACCCTCATGACCTTAGCTAACGCTAATTATCTCCCCAAGTCCCACCTCCCAATACCATCACATTGGAAGTTCAGGCTTCAACATATGAATTTTTGGGGGACAAAACTCTGTTCCTAGTAGTATTACTATCCCTATTTTATCAGGAAGAAGACTGAGACTCAGTGAGATCAATACTCAAGAAAAATAAAGGGGTGATGGTATTAGAAAAATAAGATTTCTATAGATGTGAGTGTGGGGATTGCTCCCATGTAAGGCCCCCTAATGTGTGGGCCTCACCAAACGGTGAGCTTGAGCCCAAAACACAGTTTCCTGCTGGAGGCAGTCGAGCTATGGGAAAGAAGGAACTAAGAAATGACTGATGTTGCAAAGGTTTCTACTTCTGACTACGACGCTGCTTGGGCAAGGGGCGTGTGGTTTTGTCAGACATTATGTCTCCACTAGGCCTCTGCATGACCTTTATGACTTTACTTTTCAAGAAGTTTTACGTTATCCGCATGACCACCTTGAACCCTAGATAATGACTTTATGGCTTAGCTTGTGACTCTTGGGTATTGTTATTCACAAGTGAGTTTTGGTAAAAACAGATAAAGCATACCACCTGCCCACTTTTATGATCCTTGAATGTCATACTTAAGATTGTTTTCGTGATCCTATATTTTGTAAATTTCCATTCCTCTTATTGTTGATTGTGTAAACACCTTTGATCTTAAGGTATATATTGAGACCCTGGACAAAAATTAATTCGCTGTTTAGGCATTGCCTTTTCAGTCCTCCAGACCCCAGCTATTCTGTCTCTCTTTATTTCTGCGCAGCCCCTCTTTCAGGTCGGGACCCTCTTGCTGGCCAAGACTCCCTGGCGGATTTTCTGTCGCCCACATGTGAAGATTTCTTTTGGGAGTTTTCATGCACTACCGTGTATACTCCATAAAGACAGTGGTATCGTGGGCTCTGGCATCAGGCAGCCTAAGTTCAATTTTAGCCTCTGCCATTCATTAACTCTGGGACATGGGGCAAGTTACTTAACCACTTGTAGTTTCAATATCCTTATCTGCAAAATGGATGATTCCTAACTGATTGGAGTAGTTGTCACTTTTAAAATGACGAAATGTATGTAAAGAAGATCCTAGAACATCTGGAACAAAGGGGACATGAAACAAAATTTAAAACTGCAAAGATAAATACACAAATATGTTCAATGTAGCCATAGTTGTTAAAACAGATTCAGACAACTTCAATATTCAACAATAAGTTAAATTAGGATTCATTCATATTAAGTAATGCTGTGCCAGCATAAAACAAAGATAAAAGTATATTACCTTCCTGGGTTCCTTGTCTACTCTGTGACATTAGGCAAATGATTGAATATTTTGAGGCCTCAGTTTCCCCATATGAAAAATGTAAATAAAGGCAATACCTATTTCAAAGGGTCATTGTAAGGATTAAACAATATATAGTCCATACAAGAGGCTTAAAATATTCCCAGGCACATAGCAGACACATGATCAACACTAGCAATTATTACATTATGATTCCATTTGTATGGAAGGAAAGGAGGCTAATTCGCTAATTTCTGGAAAGAGATACAAGAATCTGCTCACTAATTGTTGTCTCTGGGGAATGGGGATGAGAGGCAGGAGGGAGAAGGGCTGCTCTTTTCACTTTACCCCTCCTGTACCATTGGAAATAAACCAACCCCTAAATCATTAGCTGTCTCTTGTGCTCTTCCTCACGTAATGAAGAGTAGCTGGGTACTTGCTTTTACTGCCAGGCAGGGTTGCTTCTCAGTCGGACATGTGAGTACAGCTGCTAAAATTTTCCATACAGGTTAATAAATAATTGAATCCTTGTCCTCCATGATTCTGCAAGGTAAGGGTTAACTCCTTGCATGCTAGAAGCCTCTGAAATGCCGATTCACAGTGACCCTGTTTGGTTTGTTCCCTGTGTCTGTAGTCCAGATCAGTAAATACTTTGCCTTTCAATCCTGGTGCCAGGCACTGGCCTTAGAGCTGTATACCCATTGTATCTTACTCTAAACAATTCTTCAAGGTACTCATTCTTATTTTCCAAATGGTGAAACAGAGGTTATTTATTATTTCGTATGTCCGATAATACAGAACTCATGCAAGGATTCTGTCTGGCCCTGAAGGCTATGTTCCCTCCTCTGTGTATCTTTGCTTTCATTGACTCACGTTTTCTTTCTAAAAATGTTTGTATGCTCTGCTTTGAAAAGCTATTTTCAAAAACCTTTTTTTCTTTTTTTTAAAACCAGCTTTGTAGTTCTAACTTCTCTCAACTGGTTCAACAGTTACAAGAGAAGAGCAGAGTTATCAACTGTGTGAATAATTAACAAGTTGAGTTTGATCTCTGGGCTAAAATTGACCATTGAACTTGACTATTTGCCCTTAACAAAAAGGCAAGGAAAATTGCTCCGTATAGACAATGCCTATATAGGCAAAGAAGCCAAACAGATGTATTCTAAACTTCCTCTGTTCCTTCTCTGACAAATCAAATCCCCCCTGACCAAGGGTACAAGGCCTGAACCAGTCCTGGAGACAAGGACCCTGACTCCAGGGAGACTGGAAGTGGTTTTGGGAACTGTGCAGCCTCAGGTTTAAGTCGTTATTGGCTATATGACCTTGGGCAGGGTTACATAATTCCCTCTTCTATTTACTCTGTCATTTGTAAATGGGGGTGACGATGTTTATAAGCACTAAGCTAATATCCAGCAAGGATATTAACATTTTCCAGCAGTTATCAACCAATCAAAGGCTGTACACAGAACTGCAGCGGGGTGCTGAGGCCTCAGCTTTGTAGGCATTTAGCAGTCGGTTATACTGTGGAGATATCCACAGGCATCCCAGGGAAGAGGCCAAGTGGCCAGAAAGATGGGGGTGCTATCGAGATGAGAGGTGAATTTCAGGGAAGCCGCTGTTCACCAACTGGTGTGGAAGTGTCCCAAGAGTCTAACAACGAGCATAGCTGTGCAAGTAAGCTAGATATGTGTCCTTTGCAAGCCAGAGTGCATTTCTAGGGGAATTTACTCTGGGCTAGGTGCTGTAACTGTCTTAGTTCAGACCACTGTAAAAAATTGCCATAGACTGGATGACTTACAAACAGAAATTTACTTCTCACAGTTCTGGAGGCTAGAAATTTGAGATCAGGTTCTGGGGAAGACCCTTTTCTGGGTTCCAGACTGCCGATTTCTAGGTATCTTCATGGGATGGAAAGAAAGCAAGAGAGTTCTCTGGGATCCCTTTTAAAGACACTAATCTCATTCATGAGAGTTCCACTCTCATGACCTAGTTACCTCCCAAAGGCACCACGTACCTTGGAAGTTAGGATTTCAGCATAGGAATTTTGGAGAAACAAAGCATTCAGTTCATTGCAGTGGCTAAACTCTCTCACATGATTCCATGTAATTTTCACAAATAATTAAGATGCTCTGATTGGGAGAGGTGGCTCACACCTGTAAGTCCAGAGCTTTGGGAGGCTGAAGAGGGTGGATCACGAGGTCAGGAGTTTGAGTCCAGCCCTGTCAACATAGTGAAACCCCTTCTCTGCTAAAAAGACAATAATCAGCTGCACGTGGTGGTGTGTGCCTGTAATCCCAGCTACTTAGGAGGCTGCGGCAGGAAAATGGCTTTAACTCAGGAAGCGGATGTGGCGGTAAACCAAGATCGCACCACTGCACTCCAGCCTGGGTGACAGAGCAAGGCTCCGTCTCCAAAAAGAAAGAAGATGCTCCTTCAGATGAGGAAACTGCATCTTCAAAAGTTACAATGACTAGTAAGTGGGGGAACAGTAACCCAAATCCAAGCTGAGTAGTGGGAAGGCCAAACTCTTACCTGCCATGTGAGAGAGAAGGAAATCCTGAGCAATGATGAGACTGAAATGGAGAACTTGAGTGGAAAAGGATAAACATGAGTTCTGAGCTGAAGGACAATTAAATGAGGAATTGAAAGGCTGCTAGACATAGAATCCCCGGACAAGAATCATATTAAAAACATTTCTTCCATTTGCACTTTACAAAACGCTAATCAATCAGGGTAAAGGGTAGGCAGTTCTTTGCACAATGCTTATTCATCCAAGTTTGAAATCATGCCCAAATAAAAAGTTCAAAAAAACCCAAAGCCCTTTACAAAGAGGAGCCCAAGTTCTCTGTCATCTTTCAGTTGGGTTTCTTCAATCTCTTGCCCTCATCAACTCATTTTTCAGAGTGACAGAGGCCACTAAATCTGGAAATCTAATGTTCTTCCATTCCAACTTTCAGCAACATTGTGGCAATCTGAAGAGATGTATTTGGGGTTATGTGATTTGGGAAACGCTTGTAAATGAAATGGGTGTAACTGCTAGAAATAACCATAATTTCAGGTTATTTGAATTCAGGAGATTTGGTCCAGGATTCAGATAACTGGAGATTGCATCCTAGTGGTGAACCACCACTATCAACTTCACAAAATTATTCAGGGAAAAAGAGAGGGGGAGAAATAAACATAAACCAAGTTTGCAGCATGGTCAGAATTAATCATGAGGTCAGCTCACTCTCTGACCTGCTACCTCATAGTTATTTGAGTTGTTTGGTGCCTACTGTCTTAGAATCACTCGACCCTGTTAGGAGATTATAGTTCCCTTAACTGCTGTGTAGATAACAGATTGATTATGAAATGTTAAGTATTCCCTTTGAGGTACTCCTTCAGGTCCTGCAGACGGATTAATCTACTGACTCAGCTAGTCTGAAGGACCTCACTGTTGCCAGCTAATCTGAAGGATTCCATGAGGAGCTGACTCATCAAAAAATGCAGTTTCCACATCCTGATGACTTCATCCCCTTGCCATGATTAACAAACAACTCCAATTTTCTAGCCCTTCACCCTCCACAATCCCCTTAAAACCTCAACCCAGAACTCCTTGGGGTGATAGAGATTTGAGGGTCTCCCCTCATCAACTTGCTCAGTGCCATGATTATTAAACTTTCTCTGCTGCAAACCCTGCTGTCTCAGTGTAATGGCTCTGTTACTGCCCAGTGGGCATATAACCTGTTGGTCCTACAATAGTGGGTACATTTCATAGCTCTATGATCATATGCAAGCTATATTTTTTCTGTAAAATGGGAATCACAGTGGCAACCTCCAAGGTTATGCTTATGATTAAATGAAATAGCATTTGTAAAGTTCTAAGCATGGGGCCTGGCTTATAGGATATGCTCAATAAACATTTTATTCCTCCTTCCCTGAGGCTCAATTTCCATACTGATTCAAGTTGGAGAGTAATGATACCTTAAAGAGAAGATGCAAAGATCAAATGTGAAACGTGACTAGGAAACACATTATTTTAAAATGAGTATTGCCTTTACTGCTGGACGACCAAGAAGGCCCAAACCTACTCTTACCCCCAACCACATCCCACAGTTGAATGTGTTATAATTCCTTTATTACTCTCAAGTAACTTTTGGCTCCTTAATTTAATCTTTGCAGAAAGTACACAACTAATGAAGCAGTACCTATACTTCTGAACAGAGTTGGTATTTCCTAATGTGTTTAAACCAGAGCTGTGGACACATCAAAGGTTTCAGGTCCCACACTGCTGAATCTGTGGTTGAGATCACTTCCCTTCATTCTTGAACTTTCTCAACTTTCCCTTCTCCCCAACATCAACCTATCCTCTACCAGGTTAACTTCTTCACTATCATTTACTTTCTTAAGTCAAAAATCATTCTTGACTCTAATTTCCTTCACTGAGTCCCTCCCCCTGTATCATAATCCATCTGGAAGTCTACTTAGATAACATATTTCAAATCTGTCTACTGTATTTACCTATTATCCTAGTTCTAGATATCATGGTCTATCCTAGAGCTACTTGAAAAGTCCTTCATTTCCAATCTTACATCTCTTATTTCCCTGCAAATCTGTTCTACACACAAAAGCTAAGGTGACCTTCTAAAATCACAGATCAGATCAAGTTGAACCCCTGCTTAATGCCTTTCAATGACTTCTCATCTCATTCAAAATAAAATTCAGACTTTATTGTGGAACCCAATGACCTATATAATACAGTCCCCAGTGTCGTTCATTCACCAACAAATGTGTGTTGAGTATGTGACAAATGTTGGAGACTTAGAAGAAAATTTTGAAAACAGGTGGAAATCTCTGTTCTCATGGAGATAACATTTCAGTGCAGTGTTTTCCTTCCTTTCTTTCTTCCTTTCTTCCTTTATTGCTTTCTTTTTGACAGAGTCTGTCTCTGTCATCCAGGCTGGAGTGCAGTAGCTTTATCTTGGCTCACTGCAGCCTCCGCCTGCTGGGTTCAAGCGATTCTCCTGCCTTAGCCTCCCTAGTAGATGAGATCAGAGGCACCCGCCACCACACCTGGCTAATTTTTGTATTTTTAGCAGAGACGATGTTTCACCATGTTGACCAGGATGGTCTCGAATTCCTGACCTCAGGCGATCCACCCACCTCAGTCTCAGTCTCCCAAAGTGCTGTGATTACAGGCATGAGCCACCATGCCTGGTCTTTTCCTACCTTTTTAACCTCAGTCCACAAAAATACATTTTACATCCTGTACCTACACACACTGGAGGTATTTGTAAAATAAACAACAAAAATCATTAAAAAGAAATTTACCCTTACTGTTAATACATATAATAAAGTAAAAACATAATAAAAATTTAATCCAGTAGAATGTTTGCTAAAGATAGGTGCAATTCACTCTGACGTTTTCTTATCCAATTTCTCTCTCTCTCTCTCTCTCTCACACACACACACACAATCTGGTTACAATAATCTAAATTGATTTATTGATTTATTGATTCCATAAAGTAATCTGCAGTGTGAAAAACTGTTTTAGCTGGCCCTCCTGCTACTGATTTTGTGACCACAAGAGAGTCAGCTAAGTTTTGCCGTCTATCAAATAGTAAGAAGCCATCACAATTAGGTGAGTTAATTCATTGGAATGTACATTGACACATAGCATGTGGAAGAATATCACCATGTGCCCATCTTTTCTCATGTCATTCTTTTTTTTTTCTTTTTTTTTGAGACAGAGTCTTGGTCCATTGCCCAGGCTGGAGAGCAATCTCAGCTTACTGCAATCTCCGCCTTGTGGGTTCAAGTGATTCTCCTGCCTCAGCCTCTCAAGTAACTGAAATTACAGGTGCCTGCCACCATGCCCAGCTAATTTCTTATATTTTTAGCAGAGACGGGGTTTCAATATGTTGGCCAGGCTGGTCTCAAACTTTTGACCTCAGGTGATCCACCCACTTCGGCCTCCTAAAGTGCTGTGATTACAAGCGTGAGCCACCGTGCCTGGCCTATAATTTCTTAAGTGTACTGAGAACCTTGACATAGTCATTTTCTCTCAGTTGACTATTTCAGCCATTTGCAAATAAATTGGAAATGATGGGACATCCACAACAGTGGCCAAATCCTTACAATGAAACTCTGAACATTAGAGTTAGCAGATTTAGCAAGTGAAAATATAAGATGCAATATCTGGGACATACTTGTACTAAAACAAATGTATTCATTGCTTATCTGAAATTCAAATTTTACTGGGTGTCCTGTATTTTATCTGGCGATTCTAACTTAACTCCAGAAGAAAATCTTTTGGGGCAGTGCTTCTCAAACTTCAGCTGCATCGGGAACACCTGGAGCGCTTCTTAAATCAGATGGCTGGGCCCTAACCCCGGAGTTTGTGATTCAGGAGGGCTGCCGCGGGCCTGAGAATTTGCTTTCCTAACAAGTTCTCAGATGATGTTGCTATTGCTGGCAGAGGATCCACACTTTGAGAACAATTGTCTTAGGAAACAGGCAAAGAATTAATTTCATACGCGCTTAGCAAATTTCATGACCTCTCTGTGCTTCCATTACCTTAACTGCAAGATAGAGAGATTAATAATAAATACCTCAACCTACTTCTTAGGGTTCCCTGCAGGATTAAATGAGTTTACATATAGAAACTGCTTGCAATAGGGCCTAGCACTTTCATGTGCTATATAAGTATAAACTTATTATCATCAATACCATTATGACTCCCTCCTGCCTTCAAATTAAAAAGCTGAAAGAATTCTGCTTTTCATTGATCTTAATCACGAACATCCAGAGTTGTCCAAAACATATTAAAATGATGCAAAGAAGTTTAAGAAAACAGGAAGCATTACATATTAAAATATTTAATGAAAATGGTAAAAGATAATGGGGTAGCTGCTGTGAAGAATAGTTTGGCAGTTCTTCAAAAATCTACTGTAGAATTAACATGTGGTCCAGCAATTTCACTTTTAAATATACTCCTAAAATAGTTGAAAACAGGAGCTCAAATACTTGCATGCCAATGTTCATAGCATGATTCCCAATAGCCAAAATGTGTAAACAACCCAAACGTCCACGAACAAATGAATATACAAGCAAAATATCATATATACAAACAATGGAATATTATTCAGCCATAGAAAGAAATGAAATACTGGCAGAGCATGGTGGCTCACGCCTGTAATCCCAGCAGTTTGGGAGGCTGAGGCGGGCAGATCACTTGAGATCAGGAATTCAAGACCAGCCTGGGCAACATGCTGAAACCCTGTCTCTAATAAAATGTAAAAAATTATCTGGGCATGGTGGTAGATGCCTGTAATCCCAGCTTCTCAGAAGGCTGAGGCAGAGGAATCACTTGAACCCAGGAGACGGAGGCTGCAGTGAGCCGAGTTCATACCACTGCACCCCAGCCTGGGTGACAGAGTGAGACTCTGTCTCCAAAAAAAAAAAAAAAAAAGGGAAAAAGGAAGGAAATACTGATACATGCTATAATTTGAATAAACCTTGAAAACATTCTGTTAAATAAAAGCAGCCGGGACTCTCATCCTCCTGCCTCCCTCTGGTAAAGAGGCTTGAGATTACATTGGGTGCTCCCGGATAATTTAGGTAATCGCTCCATCTCAAGATCCTTAGCTTAATCATACAAGCAAAGTCCCTTTTGCCATGAAAGGTAACATAGTCACAGGTTCCAGGGATTCAACTGTGGAGATCTTTTGGGAGAGGGGACAGTATTCTGCCTACCAAATCATTGGAAAAATTGGCCCTGGAATCTCAGTCTCATCACTTAGTAGCTGTGCCACCCTGCTTACCTAACGTCCTCAGCAGCACTCTTAAAATGGGCATAAATGCGGCCTCACAGGGCTTTTGTGAGAAAAACGAGAATGAGTCGGTAGGAGCTGGCACCAAAGAGCCCTCAATGAACGGTCAGCATTATTATGATTTCATAAGCCCTCTACTTTTTCCAGCAGGGACACTATAAAGTTTAGATGTATGAAAAATTATTGGGTGAAATGCTAAGTTCTATTCAGATGTTGGTTATGATATGTTCTTGAAACAATCGATCTACACGTTTCCTTTATTTCTCATTTCATTCCAGGTCATTTGGGGATGAAGAGGTGGGTAATGCTAGCCAAGCAGTCTGCCCTGCGGCCCCTACTCTTAGCATCACACATAACTGCGTCTGGAAATGGAATATGCACTGTCACCTTTTGATATTTTATTTTAGAAGAGAAAACTAGGAAGCTCCCGATTAAAAAACGATGTGAGAAAATGTTCTATGATCAAAATTAGCAGGGCATATAAATGTGCTGAGCTATGTAACAACATCTCAGAGTGTAAAAAACAAGAATCTCTTTATTCATTCAGAAATATTTATTGAGCACTTATTGTCTAAGTCCTATCTTAAGCACTAGGTACACAGTGGTGCTCAAAGCAATTGAGGTCTTTGCCCTTATTCAAGTGAGAAGAGACATACAATAGAGAGATACAAATCTGTGAGGCCGGGTGCAGTGGCTCATACCTGTAATCCCAGCACTTTGGAAGGTCAAGATGGGCTGATCACTTGAGGTCAAGAGTTTGAGACCAGCCTGGTCAACGTGGTGAAACCGTGTCTTTACTAAAAATACAAAAGTTAGCCAGCATGGTAGCAGGCACCTGTAATTCCGGCAACGGGGGAGCCTAAGGCATGAGAATCACTTGTGCCTGGGAGGCAGAGGTTGCAATGAGCCTAGATTGCACCACTGCACTCCAGCCTGGGCAACAGAGTGAGCCCCCATCTCAAAAAAGTAAATTAATAAAAATAAATTGTTTCCAAAAAATGATGGGAATAGGCAATTATAATTTTGGAAAATTGTCATAAAGGAAATAAACAGGGCATTGTGGCAGAATAACAAATTAGGATAGAACAGCAAATAAGGATAGCGTTTTTGCTGAGACGTGAAAAACGGAAAGGAGGCCAGTGACTCTGCCATCCAGGAAGGAACCTGGGCACGCTTCAGGACTCCTCTTATTTTGCAAACCTTAAATCTTGAATTAGTAAGTTGCAAAATCAGTGTACCATAAATGAAAGAGTGGAGTAAGTCAGAATAGATGATATTAGGGTGCATCATCATACAGGTGGGAATTGTTTGGTTAAATTTTAGCGTCAGATACATACGTAAACACACACGTATGTGGACATTGAGTCATGTTGCACAGTGTATTTCTTAGGGAGGTTAATAGTCAGAAAGTCTGAATAATACTGCTCTAATGCAAAAAAGACCTTAGTGTGTTTAGGAAAATAAGCATAGACCTGTCTGCTGGAATATACTCTGCAAGAGGGGGTGATAAGAAGTGAGCTTAGCAACATAAATAGAGGCCAGATGGTGCAGGCCAACAGGAAATGGTAAAGACCTTAGATTTCATTCTAAGTGCTATTGGAAGCCACTGAGGATATAAAGCTGTATCTCCTAATTTATATTTTTAAAGGAAAGATAATTTTGGATACTCTTCACTATTACCTTTCTATTAAGTTCATAGATTGAACTTTAGAATTCACTGAGTGGGGCCAGGTTCAGTGGCTCACACCTGTAATTTCAATGCATTGGGAGGTCAAGGGAGGCAGATCATTTGAGGTCAGGGGTTCAAAACCTGGCCAACATGGTGAAACCTCATCTACTAAAAATACAAAAATTAGCCAGGCATGGAGGTGCATGCCTGTAATCCCAGCTACTCGGGAGGCTGAGGCAGGAGAATCACCTGAACCCAGGAGGCAGAGCTTACAGTAAGCCAAGATCGTGCCACTGCACTCCAGCCCAGGCAACAGAGTGACATTCTGTCTCAAACAAAAAAGGAAATAAATTCACTGAGTGAATCCAGCAACTGAGTGCTTGGGACTGAATTCAAATGTTTGCCATAGAAGAAAACTGGTGGCCCACTGATTTGAATTTTTGAATTTTTGGCAGAATAAATAAGACTCATTCAGGTTGTAAAAAATAAAATACTAATAGAAACTTAAACTATATACTGTTTTTTGCCTATGAATAGGCAAATA
Source organism: Sapajus apella (assembly GCF_009761245.1). Taxonomy (NCBI): domain Eukaryota; kingdom Metazoa; phylum Chordata; class Mammalia; order Primates; family Cebidae; genus Sapajus; species Sapajus apella. The sequence goes on from NW_022436943.1 coordinate 49,894,954, forward strand.
TTTTCAACCACTAGAGTATGTTATGAGCATTATTGAAAATTGTCACCATCTTTCATAGAGGACCATATGGTTGTTCCTATCAAAATTTGAATTGTTCATGACCTTTATTTAGAAATTTCACTTCAGAGATTATATCCTTCAGAAATATTCACATGTATGCCAAGAACATGTATAGCAAGATGTTTGTGATATCATTTGTAATCAGGAAACGTTAGAGATTGCTTAAATGGGCGTTAACGAGACAATAGTGGGTAAATAAGAAACAGAAGCTTCTTTCCTTTTTTTTTTTTTTTTTTTTTTTTTAAGATGGGGTTTCACCATGATGGCCAGACTGATCTTGAACTCCTGGCCTCAGGCGATCCACCCACCTCGGCCTCCCAAAGTGCTAGGATTACAGGCCACGGCGCCTGGCCGCTTCTTTCCTATAATGCAATAAGCCAGCTGTTTAAAAATGTTCCAGACACTTTATGTACTAAAATAAAAGTCCTGATTTATTGATGAGTTTTTTAAAAAACATGGCAGAGAAATATGAGTAGCAAGATACAATTTGAGTAAAAAAAAAAAAAAAAAAACCCAAAATACCTGGGTGCAGTGGCTCTTGCCTATAATCCCAACACTTTGGGAGGCAGAGGGATCTCTTGAGGCCAGGAATTTAACACCAAACTAGGCAACATAGCAAGACTCCAACTCTACAAAAAAAATTTTTTTAATTTGCCAGCTGTGGTGACTCACACCACCTGTAATCCCAACAATTTGGGAGGCTGAGGTGGGCAGATCACTTGAGGTCAGGAGTTCAAGACCAGTCTGGCAAACATGGTGAACTCCTGTCTCTACTGAAGATACAAAACTTAGCCAGACTCAGTTGAACCCAGGATGCAGAGGTTGCAGTGAGCCAAGATAGCGCCACTGCACTCCAGCCTGGGCAACAGGGTGAGACTCTGTCTCAAAAAGTAACAATAATAATAATGTAATCTAATTGGCTGAGTTTTATATCAGCGATATGAAGAAACCGATGTACTACTCAATTTCTAGTATTTGCTCCCACATTCCACCACTCCCTCTTCCACTCTACCTGTCACACACACGTACAGGGGCAGGTAATCGTGTTTCACCATTAACATAAAGGACTGATAAGATGGGAGCAGGATTATGTTGGAATCTTTCTCTGATAAGACATGCCCTACCTGCTTAACCTTCCCCAAAAAGTCTATTGCGTACCCCTCCCACTTCCAAGGGGTGGGGCCAGGGGTGTCAGGGGAAGGTTAGCTCACCCCCTCAGTGGAGCCCTAGGCCTGGGGCTTTCCCGAATCTTATCATCACACTCTATCACAGGCATTGCCTCTGCTGTCAGACTGTCTGTCTTCCTCTGGGGAATGTGGGCAGACACCTGAACCATGTGGTATTCCTCTTTTTAGCCCCAGTGGTAGAACAGCGCCTGGTGGGCCTTCATAAACACTTAGGAAATAAACAGACATGGCTCTAGTCAGGAACGTCATTTGACCTGGCGAGAGCACCCGAGGGGCCTGCCAAGAAGTCTCTGAGGCCAGATAAGAGCAGCTGAAAATAGTTCAACTCTCAGCCTGGGGGAGAAAAAAGGAAGAAGGAGAAACAGTTGCATGTAAAGTGATTTTCCTGGATACTATAATAGTAGATTCATTTGTCAAAAACCACAGAATGTACAACACAAATAGTGAACCCTAATGTAAACTATGGACTTAGATTGATAATGACAGGCCAATGTCAGGCCATTGATCGTAATAATTGTACCACACTGATGCCTAATATTGATGAGGGGGCAGTTGTGGAGAGACAGGGAGGAGGGGCATGTGGGACCTCTCTGTGAGCCTAAAACTGCTCTAAAAAATAGTGTTTTGGCTGGGTGCAGTGGTTCATGACTGTAATCCCAGCACTTTGGGAGGCTGAGGCAGGTGGATCATAAGGTCAGGAGTTTGAGAGCAGCCTGATCAACATTGTGAAACCCCCATCTCTACTAAAAATACAAAAATTAGCTGGGCGTGGTGATGCATACCTGTAATCCCAGCTACTCAGGAGGCTGAAGCAGGAGAATCGGAACCTGGGAGGCAGAGACTGCAGTGAGCCGAGATCGTGCCACTGCACTCCAGCCTGGGCAACAGAGCAAGACTCTGTCTCAAAAACAAATAAACAAAAGAAAAAAATAGCGTTTGGCTGGGCATGGTGTGTCATGCCTGTAATCCCAGCCCTTTGGGAGGTTGAGGCAGGGGGGACCACTTGAGACCAGGATTTCGAGACTGGCCTTGCCAACATGATGAAACCCCATCTCTACTAAAGATACAAAAATTAGGGTGTGGTCATGGGTGCTTGTAGTCCCAGCTACTCGGGAGGCTGAGGCAGGAAAATCACTTGAACCTGAAAGGCAGGGGTTGCAATGAGCTGAGATCACGCCACTGCACTCCAGCTTGGGTGACAGAGACTCTGTCTCAAAAAAAAAAAAAAAGGAAAAAGAAAAGGAAATTTTTTTTCTTTTTTTTCTTTTAAGACGGGGTTTCACCATGTTGGTCAGGCTGATCTTGAACTCCCGACCTCAGGTGATCCGCCTGCCTTGGCCTCCAAAGTGCTTGGATTACAGGGGTGAGCCACCACGCCCAGCCAGGAAGTTTTAATTTTTAAAAAAGTACTAAAATAAATGTCAGCACAAAGAGCTATCACGATTTTGATGTTTATGGCTTTATGGCCAACTCTGCTATTTCCGAAGTATGAGAAGAAACAGACCCTCCCATACAGCAGAATAAAGCACACATATCCACTGAGATACACAAACATTCTCTCCACAGGCTGTGACATGTTGCCCAAGAGTAGAGCCAGATAGTAAAGCGAAATATATTCTGGTATGGAAAACAAGACACAACAAATCATTGAATGAAGTCAAATTTAAAACAAATGAAAACCTCTGAACACGTTTTCCAAAATAAGAGATATGGATTAATTTGCTTTTTTCCTATCCACTGCTCAGGTTTGGTTTATACTACTAAGCATAATGATAACAATTGCCAGTTCAAAATTTAAAAAAGGTTTGGGGACAGTGCCAAGTTTTCACAACAAAAGCACTTCCTGAAATTCATTCAGCCAATTATGATTATCATTAACTGCTTTTTGTTTGTTTTTTTTGTTTTGTTTTGAGACAAAGTCTTGCTCTGTCACCCAGGCTGGTGTACAGTGGCTCACTGCAACCTCCGCCTTCCTGGTTCAAGGGATTTTTCTGCCTTACCCTCCTGAGTAGCTGAGATTACAGGTTCCTGCCACCACCACACTCAGCTAATTTTTATATTTTTGTAGAGATGGGGTTTTATCACATTGGCTAGGCTGGTCTTAAACTCCTGACCTCAGGTGATTAAGTGCTGGGATTACAGGCATGACTCACCTCACCTTGCTCTGTTTTTCACATGAATGAGGTTTAGGGCGATGGCCAAGGAACAAGTATTCATTAAAACAAAGGTAGAGCAACATCTGACAGCCATCTCAAAAGATAATGTTACACCTGGAATCTTGCCATAAATTGTGCTGTGTGTTCCACACACACAGAACCACAACCAAGTTCCCAACACGGTAAAGGGACGACTTGATCAAGGCCACACATCTCACATCAAGCCATTTGCAGCAGACCCAACCCATAGGGTTACCACACCACACCTAAGTACCCTGTGATGCACTAAGCTGTTCATGTAAGTCAACGAACAGCTTAATGGAGTCGGCACTCCTAGTAGCCTTGGTTTTTAGATAAGTCAAGGTGGCCGAAAGAGGTTACTAACTGGCCCGAGGTTACATTGCAGGTCAGGTTGGAGCCAAGATGAGAGGCAGGCTATGTGGCTTGATGCCTACATGTCCTGAGGGTGGGGTGGGGTGCCGTAAAGAAGTCACACAAAGACAGACAGAGGAGGAACAGTTGAAAGAGACACTGTCACAGCGCTTGACCACAGGGATGATGGGGTGATTACCCTAGGGCCTGTTACTGTGACTCATAAGAATGTAAAGTCCTTCTGGATGAGTTGCCTCTCTGGTTCCTGCTCCTTCTTGCCTCCAGGGTTGCTGCAATAACAGTGGAAACAAAAATGCTGTTCAGATAATGCTGCATGCCACTTTCTGGAGCAGAAGAGGGTTCCCTGTACTCCCATGGGGTGAGAAGAAGGGAAGGGAAGGGTGGTCAGGTGATCTTTCAGGGCAGGAAGAGTAGCCTGGGGCTTTGGAGACCAGCTTTCCTGTTCCAGGCCAGAAGCTGTCATTTATTAGTAATGTAATTTTGGACAAATCACTTAATTTCCCTAAACTTCTTTCCTCAACTGTAAAATGAACGTAATATTAACATCTGTTCAGAAAGTCTGTGTGATTACATTAGGACAGAGTGGACAAGGTGACATCCTCATTGTTTATGTTATCACTGCAAAATCCCTTTTTGTCCCACCCTGACTACACAGAGCCCAGTGTCTTAAAAATGCTCAGTAACAGGTGCATGCCGGTAGTCCCAGCTATTTGGGAGGCTGAGGCAGAAGGACTGCTTAAGACCAGAAGTTCAAATCCAGCTGGGTAACATAATGAGTCCTAAACAAACAAAGTGTTCAGTAAATATGTGTTCAATTAATGAGTAAACATATTTAATAAATATGTGTAAAGAAAGTAAACGGTTAATCTACTAAAGAGAAATGCTCAAAAATATACATATTTTTTGAGACGGAGTCTCACTCTGTTACCCACACTGGAGTGCAATGGCACAGTCTCAGCTCATGGCAACCTCTGCCTCCCAGGTTCAAGCGATTCTCCTGCCTCAGCCTCCCGAGTAGCTGGGGCTATAGGCATGTGCCACCACACCCAGCTAATTTTGTATTTTTAGTAGAGACAGGGTTTCACTGTGTTGGTGAGGCTGGTCTCAAACTCCTGGCCTTGTTATCCACCCACCTTGGACTCCCAAAATGCTGGGATTACAGGCATGAGCCACCTCACCCAGCCCAAAAAATATTTCTTAAAAAAATTTTTTATATTACTGTTTTGGGTTTTTTTTGAGACGGAGTCTCGCTCTGTTGCCCAGGCTGGAGTGCAGTGGAGTGATCTCGGCTCTCTGCATCCTACACCTCCGGTGTTCAAGCGATTGTTTAGCCTCAGCCTCTTGAGTATCGGGGACTGCAGGCACCTGCCACCATGCTTGGCTAATTATTGCATTTTTGGGAGAGACGGGGTTTTGCCATGTTGGCCAGACTAGTCTCAAACTCCTGACCTCGGTTATCTTCCCGCCTCGGCCTCCCAAAGTGTTGAGATTACAAGCATGAGCCACTGTGCCTAGCCTTATTATTGTTTTAATGAGATGGGGTCTCACTGTATTGCCCAGGCTAGTTTCAAACCACTAAGCTCAAGATATCCTCTCACTATGACCTCCTAAAGTGCTGGGATTACAGGCGCAAGCCACCTCACCTGGCCAAGAAACATTTCTTCTTTTCTTATTTTTGAGACGGACTCTTGCTCTTGTCGCCCAGGCTGGAAGGCAATGATTTGATCTCGGCTCACTGTAACCTCCACCTCCCGGGTTCAAGCAAATTCTCCTGCCTCAGCCTTCCGAGTAGCTGGGATTACAGGCATGCACCACCACGCCTGGCTAATTTTGCATTTTTAGTAGAGACGGGCTATCTCCATGTTGGTCAGCCTGGTCTCAAACTTCTGGCCTCGTGATCTGCCCACCTCAGCCTCCCAAAGTGCTGGGATTGCAGGTGTGAGCCACTGTGCTCAACCGTCAAGAAACATTTCAAACATTACAGCATCTACTGAACAACTGAAGTATTAACTTATTAACTAGTTATCTCTTTCTTATCTTACTAAGTTCTCATGTATAGCTAAGAAATTCTCCAAGACCAAAGGGAAGACCTCTCTCTCTCTCAGACAATAATTTCATTTTGAATACACAACACCCCAGATTTCCCTAGCCAGTCATACTAGATGCTTTGTTTGTTTGAGATTGATTCTCACTCTGTCCTCCAGGCTGGAGTGCAGCGGTGTGATCTCGGCTCACTGCAACCTTTACCTCCCAGGTTCAAGCAATTGTCCTTCTTCAGCCTCTCTAGTAGCCAGGATTACAGGTGCATGCCACCATGCCCGGCTAATTTTTGCATTTTTAGTGGAGACGGGGTTTCATCATGTTGGCCAGGCTGGTCTTGAATTCCTGACCTCAAGTGATCTGCCTCTCAAAGTGCTGGGATTATGGCATAAGCCACCGTGCCTATCCCATACTAGTTATTGATCTGGAATTTACATTCAGTATTCCATTTCACAAGCACTGTTTAAGGTAGATTTAGATCAGTTATGTTATTACATATTATGTATTCGTTGTATTACTTTACTAACGCAACTAAAGTTCAGAGAGTGAACTGATGGATGCCATTAACTTGTTGTAAGAGGAAGTGGTTTCCAGCAAAGTATGTTAACTTCTGCCAAGGTTACTGGCCTCAAAATAAGTGAAGCCTGGAGTAGAGAAACCCAGGTCATTTGACTGTAAAGCTTTAACCACTATTCAATATGGTGTGCCCAGGTCAGACTCTCTACCTGACGGTTAGCATTGTCACTCAGACTTCTCAAACATAATGAGTTTAAAAAGAATGCACTGACTATCAAGACAACTAGAGTCTTGGAGTTAACTACGCTGTACAAGTTTCCTAAGGAAAGTATCAGAGTGTTCATCTTTTCAGTCATTTACGGTCACACTGGACAAGACACTAGGTACTATATTACGTCAATGGTTTGCCAAATGAACAAAATAACCTCTTCCCCAATCACAATTCCAAGGCTGTGGAAGCCAGGTTATAAATCCTCCTGCTCCATTTTACCACTACTCTTCCATCCAGCCTGGCCAATGCCACTTGTCTGTAGATTTGCACACGGGCAAAGGCCTGACTTCACAATCTACTCCATAACCTGTCTTGACAACGTAAGCCATCCTTAGCACCATTCCACCCAGAACAAACTCTAGCTGCCTTCTGCTCTAAAGGTTGCCTTCTACGAGAAAGGGAAGACAGAGTCGGTTGCTCGGTCTCCCTGTTCAATGCACCCTAAAAATCACTATTATGTTCATTCTTTTCAAGCCAGTCACAACATCATCTTGAGATAATCTAGGGGCCTTTTAGTCTGGCAAAGTCCAAACTCAAAATTCATTTACTCACTCAAACTTTTTTTAGTGGGGGTTTCTTTGCCTGGTCCTGTGTAAGTGTTGAAGATACATGAATGAGTTGGACAACATGTTGTAGAAGAGAGCCCCAAGGAGAAATTGGTGTGTACCAGGAGCACGAAGCAAAGGCATTTTGAGATCACTTGAGGTCCATTCATTCACTCTCCAGCCTTCCTCGCTTAATGTAATCGGCACTCATTCTGAAGCACCTGGCTCCTTCCTCCACTTTTGGGCTGCAGCAAAAATACTTCCTCAGGGAAGCCTCATTTGACTCATTGAGGGGACATATTCTCCTATACACCTTGTACATTTCCTTCATTTCACCTATCACAATTTTGGTAAGTAGCTATCTGCCTAGCTTAATTAGAATGAAAGTTACATGATTGACAGTAACTATGGACATGGTTTATCTTTTTTTTTTCTATTTTTATGTTTGAGACAGGATCTCAGTCTGTCACCTGCTCAGGCTGGAGTGCCAGTGGCATGATCTTGGCTCATTGCAGCCTTGACCTCCTGGGCTCAAGCGATGCTCCCACCTCAGCTTCCTGAGTGCCAGGATCACAGGCATGTGCCACCACATCTGGCTAATTTTATTTCTTGTAGAGATGGTGGTCTCACCATGTTGCCCAGGTAGGTCTCAAACTCCTGGGCTCAAGCAATCCCCTTGCCAAGGCCTCCCAAAGTACTGAGATTACAAGTGTGAGTCACTGTATCCGGCCAGGATTAGATTTATCTTTGTATGTTAGGCACAGGGCATTGAAGAGCCTCCAAATTTGAGTTTTTGTTTTTCGACCTCTTTATTTCTAGTTCCTAGGCTAGGGCTCAGCATCTTCTAGCCCTGCAAAGACAGCCAGAACCTTACTGCAGCTGCAAATGCAGACATTAGCCATTCTTGCATCTACTCTGTAGATAAAATTGCTATTTAATGAGCAGTTTCTCCAGAAAACTCAGTAAAAGGAAATAAAAGGTCTTCTGTATATATCCTGAACCTGTTCATTTCAGAAAGTCACAAACATGTCATTTCCCTACATTAAGCAAACTCAGTCCACTTAGGAGAAATAGGAACCACAACCTCCATCAAAATCGCCCAAGAAGAAATGCACATTGTGTATTAAGCACCCTTTCCCCTGTTTTCTCATGCAATGAGAGCCATGATACATTAGACTCTCACTTTAGGAATAAATGGCCTCATTGCTGCTTGAGCTCCCTGTAACCTTCATTCAACTTTCTTCTTATTTAAAATTCTCACAGGAGCCTGTTTAAAAGCCCAGGCATTTGAACCTCACAGGATTGTTATGGTGGTGGCTTCAGGCATTGGCCTAGGGAGTGTACCCAGTAGCATCCCACAAAGCAGTCCAATGCCACGTTACCAACCACTGGCACCCGCATCCATTTTCATGCCAACAGTGCCATGCGACTATGTTCACCCATTTTCTGTAATTATGTGGCAAATACGTTCCCTTCATCTGGAACTCTGAAGCCACTTAAGATACCACACAGATTCCCGATGGATTACTAAACACACTCCCCAGTGTAGATTCCATAATAAGTGTGGTTTCCAGCAGTTTTTGCATGGATTCTGAAAAATCAGTATGTATTGAAAATGTATGTTCACAAGACATTTTTCATGAACACTGATAGTTTAGCAATAAGTGATTATCACAAAGCAATGCAGGGTTTTCAGTCACTAAATGAATTCAATAAAATGTTTACTGTGCAATGCAAAGGGGACACACACTAATATTCTCAGATAAATTATAGTAAACTGAGTAGCTTGAATTTGGACCAAAAATGTCAGAAAAAGGGTATTCAAGCAGAAAAAAATATATAAACCCAGTGAACTTTAATAGATGGTTTATTGGAAACCCTCATAGCATTTTTTTCAAAAGAACTTGACAGGTTTTATTTTAATAAGACATAGTGAAGAGGAAATGGCTTAAAAGATATCATCAATCTTTTATTTAACTAAGCACTGCCCTTCATTTTGAAGGAAATGATATAATTTCAAGTCAAAACTTCCTTCTCAAGAAGTGATATAAGAATGTAACATTGATTTAACATACAACCTTCAACAAAAATAAAGTTTATACAACTCACTGGGAAATAAAATGCATGTGGAATTTATCCTGTTTGCCAACATAATTCTTCATGAGTCACAAGTATGATAGGCAAGAACAAAACCAAACGAAAAGCTGAATGAATCAGTTTATAGTTACTCTGATTTAAAAAACATTTCACAAAGATGTGGCTTTCCAAACAAATCCATTTGATGACCATGATCACAACTAGATTTTATTCTAACTTATAAAACAAAACATGGTTAGACAAGCACATGATATCAACAGTCTTCAACACAGTGGATTGCATTTTATTAGGAAAAAAAATAGAAAACAAGTAGTCCTTAAATTTTCTTAGCTCTCCATAGCATACATTATATAAAATTAAAGTTCTGCTTCCAAAAATATGTTTCCATGTGGTTGTGGTGTTGTCCAGCGCTATTAGGGCCAAAGCGCCAAAGACATGAGAAGTTAAACCACTGACTTGTCATTTTTCATAAAAACTAAACATTTCCTTATAGGTCTGGAGTAAAATCTTCTAGGCATTTTAGTGCTAAAGTCATTTTAAATTAAATGTGAAATAAAAGCTACAAAAAGTAGGAGTTCTTTCAATACAAAAAGTTGTGTAGCTGAAGTTGTGGGCTCCTTTGACATACATAAGCAGTTTCAATAAAATATTTGCTCAGGTAAGAAAATAGAATTTGTCTGCTTTCATTTAGCATACGTTCCAGTCGATGTCCTGCTTACCCTGCCAGAGCTTCTGAAGAACATTAGAATCGATATTTCTTTCCTTCAAAGAGCATCCGTAATTCACAGTACAAAACAGTTCTAAAGTCTTATTCCTAAGGAGAAACAAAAATTATTAAATATGTTTATTTTTTCTAAAGTGTCAAATGTAGCCATTGCCAGGACATTAAAAACACACTTATCCACAACACTGCCGTCTTGAGGAAAGAACCAAGAATTGATTCATTCCCCTTTCCTGGAGCTGTTACTGGTTGGTTTTTGTTTTAAGTGTTATAACCCTAAGAAAATTCCCAATAAAAATCACTGTTCCTAAGTGTCACATATTTCACACCTCTGGGGCCCTGTAGAAACGCTTGCATTATATGGGAAAGCAGTATCTGAAGAGATCTATCTCCTATTCTAGTTCATTTCCAAGCCCTGTTATTGAAAACCTCTTCTCTAGAGGTAAAATGCTACTGCTGATGTGGATTTTGTAGGAGCTTTTCCTTCAAGTTGAGATCTCATAGAGCAGTTTGTTCATAACACAGTTGCTGCTATACTTCAGTGTCACCATACATCACTTTCCACCCTGGGACAGAGGAAGGAGACAGGGGTGGCGGAGTTGAAAAATGAGCTGGCTAGCCCAGAGCTGGACAGTGCCATTCTGTTCTTCCCTCCCACTTGTCTACACAGTGGTCATTACTTGCTCTGTTACCCCGGTTGGAGTGCAGTGGTGCAATCTTGGCTCACTGAAACCTCCGCCTCCCGGGTTCAAGCAATTCTCCTGCCTCAGCCTCCCAAGTAGCTGGGGTTACAGGTGCCCCCCACCACGCCCAGCTAATTTTCTGTATTTGTAGTAGAGATAGGGTTTTGCCACGTTGGCTAGGCTGGTCTCGAACTCCTGACCTCAGGTGATCCACCCGCCTCAGCCTCCCAAAGTGCTGGGATTACAGGTGTGAGCCACCACGCCTGGCCTACCTTCTGCTTTTACTACCGCGTTAAGCATGAAAGAAAACCCAACTCAGCTAGATATAGCAGGTTCTCCTAAATGTCTGAACCCATGTTTATCTTGCTCTGCTATTTGATGAGCAAAGAGAATAAACACAAAGCTGTGAGAGTATTAAATATGGACACTAGATCTACATTTCCAACAAGAAATTCATCTCCCTCCAAAGTCCCAGATCAGGGCCAGAATGTGGCTCATCTTTAACAATCGAAGTGGCCAGATCTGTTTGGCGATCACTGTAAAAACAAGTAACACAGCTAACGCCCTTTCATGTTGAGGAGCTACAAAGGTCCGAACTTTTAGAGAATGGCCTCAACGTCTGTGTGTAAAACAAGTATACTAGAAAATCCTTTAAGTCTTGTTGCCTTGACTTAGAGATGTTGTTGCCTTTACTTAGGATAGCCACAGTTGTAGACCATTCAGCTACGATTCTATTCCAACTGTTAAGAATTACATCACAAAATGACTTGTACAGAGTAGTTTATAATGACTCCCAAGAGAGGAAAAAGAAAAAAAAAAAAACCTCAAACTCCACTCAACTTTTGAGACAGCAATGGCAATATGCAGCAGAGAAGCTATTCTGCAACTGAGGCATACATCGTTAAGATCTCACAGAAATTTAAGAGACAGGCTAGATGGAAAATGTCTCATACTAAGCAAACCAAGCAGTTTCTACTCAGTTCGCCACTAACAGAACTCACAATCACCAACTGTGCTTTAGGACTGTCACCAAAGTCAGATTCGGTGCTGACTAACCAGGTGGCACCTATGATCAACGCTGCCCCTCTTATTTAACACAGGTCTCTAAAGAGGGTGTTCTCCAGGCAACCAGGAGACTGCTACAGTACAAGATTGTACGCCTTGAACTAAATTGCATTAAGTGTGGATAGCAAAATAAGTGTCTTCCCATTGAAATACATGTTCAGCCTAAGATTTCACCACCAGGAGAATAAAAGTGAGGGTGAGGGGGGAATGGGCCAGTGAGGGGGTGGGGGAAGAAAAAAAAAAATCACAGGATTACTACCAAATCTTTGTTTTAAAAGGGCTCCCTTCACTCTTCCGGAAGGGGAGTGGAAGGAGAGATTAACTAATTCCTGCCAGGGCAGCCCTTTGTGGCTGCTTCCACAGTAGATATTTTATGGGGTGGCACAGCCAACCCTGTGACCTGCCCTGCGGATGAACACAGCCGAGCAGGTTTAATTAGATCAAAGACACAAAGGGCTATTCCCTCCTTTCATAACAACGCAGCCGTAAGTGCCTACAACAGCAGGGGAGAAACAAAGGCAGCAGAACAGAACTTTAATTGAAACCTTCCCCTGGCTGGCCCTTGACAATGATTTACTTGTAACCTGGGAAGGGGCGGGTGGAGCAGGAGGTAGCCGGAGCCTCAGCTAAGAGCCAGCTCCTGAAGACTAATTACTCGGGGGTTGTGGAGGAGGGAGGTAGCAAAGTCTTTGTTTGTAGCCGGAGTTTGCTTAACTATTTGTTACACTTAATAGGAGGCTGCTGCGGTTTTGGTCTGCTGCTCCCAGACCTTGTCATGGATTCACCAGCCCTGCGCTCCAGGGATCTCATAAAATAAATCACCCCAGCCTCCTAGATCCCATACACAGCTCAGCTCTGCTTCACCCAAGCAGATATGCAGCTCTCGGGCTGGCCCCGTCGTGGCGACTCCACAAACCCGCTCTGGCCTTCGTACTACGATTTTTCCAAACCCAGGGTAGGAAGCAATGGCAGTAATGGGTACTCCGAACTTTTCTCCAACCCCACGTGCTTAAGAATGGCCGATTATAAACCCAGATCTAACAAGCATTTAGTGCCAGGCAAGTCCACAGTTTGCCCCACCGCCGAAAGGAAGACAGATTAAGGGAGGGGAGGGAGACCCACCACCCCCCAGCACCCGGCTAAAGTGTTTCCTACCTGCTCCCTCTGTCCCCTTCCTCCTCCCTCGTCCACAGCCGGCTGCGCATTTCACCAACTCTTTTCCAAAGGGCCCAGAAATCCCAGATGGGGCCCCGACGGTGGCGGAGGAGGGAGAAAGAGAGGGAGAAAAGGGGCAGCGACGGCTACTGCAAACAGCTCCCCTTCGCAGCTCTGCGCTCAGCTCGCCCATCACTGTGCCACCGCCTCTCCGTCCTCCGCCTCGGAGCCGGGCGCAGGGGGGCGCCCGGGAGGCGGCGTAGTCCGCGCCACGTTGCTGTCGCCCTCCTCCGGCTCCGCCGGGTGCAGGTGCGTGGCGAGTTCCTGCAGCACGGCCACGCGCCCGATCTGGTCGTTGCGCCGCTTCTCCATGATCAGGTCCTCCAGGCTCTGGAACTCGAGCGTGTGGCTGCGCTGCGCCGACAGCTGAATCTGAAGCCGGTAGGGCTGCTTGCCGATGCGCAGCTCGCCGCCGATCTTGAACTCGCGTTTGCCGTAGCGGCACCAGGCGGCGAAACTCTCCGAGTTTCGCCAGCTCAGCTCGCGCTCCTTGGCGCCCACGTGCGCCAGCGCGTTGCGCACCACGGCGCTGGGGCTCAGCGGCTTGTAGCGGTACAGATCGTTGACCACGCGGCCTCGACGACCCTGGCTGGCGTCCGTCAGGAAGCTGTTAATCACCTCCAGCCGGTGCAGGTGCACCACCTGGAAGTTACCCACATATACGGCCCAGTGCGGGTACTGAGCCTGCGACACGAACTCCACCAGGTCGCCCGGCTTGCACTTGTTGAGCAGGTTCTCCGGTGTGTAGGTACTCAGCGCCGCCGAGCCCGGCGCGAAGCTCTTCTGGTAGATGCACTCGTCCCGGTAGAACACGGAGCATTCCACCTCGTGCAGCCGCGGATCGTAGGGCTGCGGCTGGGGCGGCGGCGGCCCGTCCCCACCGTCTGGCAGGCCGCCGCCATCTGGCCCCTGAGGTGGCGGCTGCGGTTCCACGTCCTCATCGTCATTGGAGAAAATGTAGGAGACCCCGATGCGGGGCCCGTCGTCTCGGTCCACGCCAGTCGGGTCGGCCGTGGGAACTTCCTTGTAACTTAGGTGGGTCAGTTTCTCCACCTGGTTGCCCATCACGCTGCGGACACACGTTCACACCGCCGCGAGGGGAGAAAGCGAAACCACCACTAGGGTCATTGGCACAGGTACCCGGACAGGGGCTGAGGCCACCTGTTGGGAGAGGAAGGCAAGAAAGCCATGTAGGAGCCCCTCCGTGAAAAGGGCGTTTTGTTCCGAAGGAAGAACCGGTGAGGACTCAGCACCTGGAGCTATTTTAGGGGGGAGTCTCGGGTGTAGCGAGCTTTCCCTCGTTTCTCCACCTCTAAGGTCACGGTCACAGGAGACCGCGCAAGTCCAGTTCTCCCTGTCCCCAGCCCTTCGCCTGGCCCTGGCAAAAGCCCATTGCATCAGCAGGTTCTATTGCTTCCGCCTGCGCCCCACCTGCCAAGCTTGGGCAGGAAGAGGGAAGGAAAGAGAAACTTTACTCCAATGCCCCCTCCTTTCCTAACTTCCCCTCCCAGACTCGGCCCCTGACTAGCCCCTGGTACGCCTCCTTCTCACCAACACATCCATCCCCAGGGGACCGAGCGAGGATCTCAGGGCGCGACCTGGGCAGGTGAGTCACCCTACCTGACTCACCTGCGGCGCTACCTCCTCCCGGCTCGCCCGCCCCTCCCCCGCGCCCGCCCTCAGGCTCAGGTTACCTGCGCAAACTCACCCGCGGAGAGGTGGAGGCCGTGGGGCCTGGGGAAGGGCTCCCCGCCGCACCCCGAGACTCCTAGGGGGAGTTTGCAGGTGTGGGCTCCGCAGTCCCTTCTCTCCCGGCGCAGGCGGCAGCGAGGCTGGGCAGAGGGCAACGCAGCGGACAGAGGGGGGGCATGTCTTTCCCCCGCGGCTGCGTAGCGCCCCGATACTTGAAGGCGGGGGGATCACTGTTCACAACGTGCCTCCTCCCGCCAGCTGGGGCTGCCTCCCCTCCTCAGCCAGCTCTCGGGGGAAGTGGGGCGCGAGGAAGAGAAGACGGCAGCCTCACAGCCAAGGCGGCAAGAGCTCCCGCTCGGACCGGGTGAGCAACAAGCGCCGGAGCGGGAGGGACCGGATTGTAGATCCGGCTCCGGGCTCCCGGGCGGGAGCGCAGCCCGTGGCATTTAAAGAGACAGGCGCTCACTCTCCGAGCTTGGGTCTTTTTCACGTAGCGCCGAGCTGCCGGGATCCCCGCCCCCGCCCCGCCCACCCGGGCAGCGGGGCTCTGCCCCGCCACGCCCCCGCGCCGGACTGGGTTTAAATCCCCCGGTAAGTAATCCACCCGCCGGCTTGGGCTGGCGCGGTGAGCACCGCTTGCCTTAGAAGCTGCAGAGCTCTCAGAAGTTGGAAGGCAAACACAACTTGCCAGTGTGGGAATGACGGACGAGGGGAGAGCTTGGTGTTTGCGCCTTTTCCCTTTCACCTCCTTTTCCCCCACAGTATCTGGGGGCGGGGAACAGTCGTCTTTTCTTTCCTGGAATATATTTCTTTATTTCTTGCCCTAAAGGTCACAAGAAAGGATCCTTTTTTTTTTTTTTTTTTTTTTTTTGAAACGGAGTCTTGCTCTGTCGCCCAGGCTGGAGTTCAGTGGCGCGATCTCGGCTCACTGCAGCCTCCGCCTCCCGGGTTCAAGCGATTCCCCTGCCTCAGCCTCCGGAGTAGCTGGGACTACAGGCGCCCGCCACCACGCCTGGCTAATTTTTTGTATTTTTAGTGGAGACGGGGTTTCACCATGTTGGCCAGGATGGTCTCGATCTCCTGACCTCGTGATCCAGCCGCCTCGGCCTCTCAAAGTGTTGGGATTACAGGCGTGAGCCACCGCACCTGGCCGCAAGAAAGGATTCTGTACCAGAACGGCTTGACGAGTGCTCCATCTCAGAGGTGTTTTCAGAATTAGTAATGAGAAACTTTGGGATAGAAAAGAAAATTGCAGAAAGGAAACAGTATAAAACAGAACGAAGACTTATTCACTGGCTGGGTCCCAAGACCACCGCTGTGTTTATTAGATGTCCCTGGAAGTTAGTACAAAGTTCATAAACTGTTATTTCCAGGGAGGTACCAGTTCGTAGGGTAGCGAGAGAAATTGTGTAGCTCTGACAGCTTTTTGGGGGGGCTAGGAGATGCAGGAATTGCCTAATTGTCCTTAGCAGAGGCCCCTGGAGGATACAGTTCCTTCCTGTTGACTTAGGGAAGTGACAGGAGACCACTGCTGCTTCCTAACCTCCACCACAAAAGGACACTCCCATCCCCCCACTGGTTTCGTTTCTTTTATCTAAAATGTAGGCTACTGAAGTGTTTTATGTTGTCGTTGTTGTTTATAATGGATCGGTTGAGGGTGGAGGATTAACAGCTCAGTTCACAATAAACAAGTTTAGGTGCTACTGCAAACACCCAAACTAATTCGTGGGGGACTTCAGGATGCAACTCAAGACCTGTACTCCGTCTTCCATTGCTTTCTTTTGACTTTTTTTTCCAGTGTGTATAACCAGCAAGTGGAAACAGGAATATACTAGCACTACTGTGATCCTTTCCAGTTTGAGAGAAAAAAATAAAAATCAATCTACTTATGTAATTTTGAGTACAAACAATCAATATTGGCAGGGCTGGGATAGAAATTAGTCCTTCAGCAAGTCTGAGATCACAGTATAAGTTTGGCCAATGTGAGCCTACTGGGTGCTGTGTGGATGCTATTTCAGTAGTTTCAGACTGAAGAGTGCTCCATCTTAGAGGTGTTTTAGACTTATTCACTAGCTGGGTCCCAAGACCTCAGGCACATGTGACTTGATGAGTCCCCCACACCCCAGACATTTGATTGCAAATGGTTTGGGGGCTGCTGTTACCTGAATGATATTCGTCACCATCATATGATCTCCATTATAGACAAGAGTTAGGCTTATAGAGATTATGGCTGGTCATCCTATGTTTATCAGATTGGGAGACTTCTGCTACTGTCTGATTTGGGAGGCCACTTGCTCCTAGGTGCTACTGAGATGGCTGGGGACGGGAGAACTGAATTGAGAGAAGGACACAGTAGTGTGACAATTTGCTACCAGCACTCTGGGTCAGAGATCTGGCGGGTGAGGAAGCAATGCCAAGCTGTCTAGGTGTCTCTCCTTTTCATTTGATGAGCTGTTCTCTGGTGCATAATAGTGGCCCAAGAACTATCTTTTTAAATTTTTTTTTTCTTTTGAGACGGAGTTTCGCTCTTGTTGCCCTGGCTGGAGTGCAATGGCACCATCTCGGCTCACCGCAACCTCCGCCTCCCGGGTTCAATCGAACTATTTGAGATGAGCAAAGCATGTGCCACCATGCCCATCTAATTTTGTACTTTTAGTAGAGACAGAATTTCTCCATGTTGGTCAGGGTGGTCTCAAAGTCTCAACCTCAGGTGATCTGCCTGCCCTCAGCCTCCCAAAGTGCTGGGATTACAGGCGTGAGCTACCACACCCGGCTCAACAACATATCTTGAAATGACCAACTATAAAGTCTCAGAAGGAATGAGCCCCGAGTTATTTTATATCTGAATGCCTAGCAATAAATGCTTAATGGATGCCTTAGGGGAAAATTTGGCCATAGGTCAAGAATTGCATCCTGGTTTCATGAGTCAGTGAGTGAGTTAGTAAGTGAGTAAATGTCTTTTGAGAGTTGGCCTCTGGTGTAGATTCTTCCACCAATGCCTGTTGAGGGTTCATCCTCCATCTTGTCACCTAGAGCACTTGGTCAGAGGTTATAGCATAGCTCTCAAAATGCTTTGCTCGTCTCAAATAGTTGTTGAATAATTTTAAACTAGTTGTCAAAAATTTGAAAACTTGGGAGATATCACATAAAAATTCACATTTCCAGCCTCATTTGAAAAATCTAAAGATAGGATACTTGACTGGGTGTGATGGCTCACGCCTATAATTCCAGCACTTTGGGAGGCCGAGGCAGGCAGATCACTTGAGATTAGGAGATCGAGACCAGCCTGGCCAACATGGTGAAAACCCCTCTCTATTAAAAATGCAAAATTAGTAGCCGGGTGTGGTGGGTCATGCCTGTAATTCCAGCTACTCATCCTGGGTGACAGAGAGAGGCTCTGTCTCAAAATAAATAAATAAAATAAAGATATGAGACCATCAGACCCATGTTCCAGGATGGCAATAAATTGCTAGAGAGAAGTGGTAGCTGCCTTGCAGGTGAAATGTATTCTCCAATTGGACCCAGTCCCTGTCCCCTACACCTCACCTACCTAGGTCCCTTGCCTGGTCCAGGAAGCTCTCTGTTGGCCACCTTTGCCATCCAATATCTGTATTACACATTTTATAACCTGAATAGTGTAACTCGGTACTTGATCATATACTATCTGGTATTATTCTTTAATTCATGTATTTAAAATTCATGCATTAAAATTTATATTCTAATTCATATATTCATGTCCTTTCTAAAGAGGACTTGGTTCAAAATACATTTCTGGAAGACACATTATGCAGCTGACAAACAGGATTAGCTCAGATCACCTGGCTCCATTTGCTATTGCTTACCATCGAAAGTCACAACAAAACCCCAGTAGTGCATATGAGGTGCAGGTAAGTTTGAGGACTTCCCACTGTCAGGAAGGTGTGGAGGAAGCTGTTTCCCAGCAAATGTGCTCAGCTCCTTGCTGCTACCAAGGGCCTGGGGCCCAGCCTAGCGAATAGGCAGAGTTCCACATTGCCTAATCAGATAATTCTGCCCTCGTGCTCCTCTTTTGTACTTTCTTGGAGCAAGCCATTTAAACTGAGATCTCTACCACACCTGCAGAGTCAGGGCCGATGCCTTGTCAGGTAGAAACGTCAATTCTCAATTATTCCCACCGATGTAGACAGGAGTACTGTCAGAGTGACTAACTGGCATTCAACGCAACGTGTTTTTATTGAGTGCCTCCTCCGAAGACGTGTGTGGGATGTGACACTTGGGTCACTGTTGAGGGGATGAAGCTGCAGTATGGCTGAGAATTCAAATCCAACTAATATTTCTTTTTTTTTTTTTTTTCTTTTTTTGAGATGGAGTCTTGCTCTGTCAGCAGGCTGGAGTACAGTGGCACGTTCTTGGCTCACTGCAACCTCCAATTCCCTGGTTCAAGGGATTCTCCTACCTCAGCTTTCCGAGTAGCTGGGATTACAGGCACGTGCCACCACACCCAGCTAATTTTTGTATTTTTAGTAAAGACAGGGTTTCAACCACCTTGGCCAGGATGCTCTCAATCTCCTGACTCCACCTGCCTCAGCCTCCCAAAGTGCTGGGATTACAGGCATGAGCTACCGTGCCCTGCCCAAATCCAGCTAATATTCCTTTACAGCTAGTGCTTGACTTACGACCACGATTGGGACCGGCAGACGGGTCGTAACATGATTTGGTCGTAAGTTGAGTAGGCTATATGTAGAGTTGAAATGGTGCATGTGGAGATAGTAGTGCTGCCGGAAGCTGGTCCGTACTGTCGTATGCCCAGCTGGGCAACGTTTGCGCTGCCAGACGCAGAGCAGTCATGGCTAGCAATTGTGGTCGTAAAGTCGAATGGTCGTAAGTTGCATAGGTTGTAAGTCGATCAATACCTGTATTGAACTGCTGCTCTTGGAGAAGTTGCATTCCCAGCCCTGTCTTTCGCTTTCCTCCAGCCTCCGTCTGCCTGGGATGCCTTTCCTCCCACAGCCTGGACCTCTGGGGGACCTGCTTCCTTTCTCACTCCTGCAGTCCATTTCCCCTAGGGCAGCTACCTGGATGCCCTTAAATCCAAAGGCTCGCACACCTCTCTACCTGTGTCTCCTGTTATAGCTATGCTCACTCACTGTGCTCTGGTCACAACTGTAGTTTTTCCTTTGTCTTAAACATCTCCCATCCTTTCCCCTTCTAACCTTTGCTCTTAGTCTTCCACCTGGGGGTAATATCAAGGCTGGGTCCTCATCTCTCAAGGCTCCGCTCAATTCTACTTCCTCAGGGGCCCTTCCCTGACCGTCTTAACCCAGGTAGGCCACCCCCATCACCCTCTCCTTACTGACACCTATTCAATCCCATTTCCCTATTTTCTTCATAGCCCTGCTCTCTCTCTCTCAGATGCTTCCATTAATTCATTTACTTATTTATCATTTGCCTCCTCCCATCAACATGTAAACGCCGTAAGAGCAGGGACATTGTTGGCTCCATCCACAGCTGTATCCTTTGAGTCTGATAAACCCAGACACTCAAATATTTGTTAAATACTGTAGAATCTGTTGGTCTCTATTTAAAACAAACAGGTTAAAAGCATGGGGCTGGCCAGGCACAGTGACTCATGCCTGTAATCCCAGAACTTCTAGAGGCCAAGGTGGGCAGATCTCCTGAGGTCAGGAGATCAAGAAATATTATAGCCTTTTTGACATCTCCCAAATAAGAATACAAAGGCCCAGGGAGGTGAGCATGAATCTTGCCCCCTGTGATGGGAGAGGCTAGGTTCAAATCCAAACCTGGCTGCTTCCAAGTCTATGTTTCACACTCTCAGGCAGCTTCAGGGAACACCAGCATATACGTTTGTTTGCTCAGCCAGAACCTGACAGGTCTGAGTGACCAACATACTTAGTTAGCCGAGGACTTTCCTGCTTTTAGCCTGAAAGCCCCATATCCTGGACAAACTAGGACAGTTGGCCACCCTGCTTGGGTGCCTCCCTGTCTTGGTCATTGCCCTCCCAAAGCCAAGGGCTGTCATGAGGGTGAAGCTGGGGATATTGGTAGGCTAGAGCAGAGAAGGGGGAGGAGAGCAAAGGGAAACTGATGTTTTAGTCCAGGCCTCACTCTTACAACGAGCCCCTATTGCCAGGCGGGGTTATACATACAGCACCAGCTGCATAGACAGGGCCATCCAATGAAAGGGATGAGAAATATAGCCTTTTGGCATTCGTTTGTATTTTAAAATGAGACTCTTCACAATAGGTGAGGCCTGGGCCTGTCTCACCTTTGGAAGCGGCTGGCCTGTAACTGCTTTCCTTAGCCTTCCCAGCCTGCCTGTCTTTGACTTTAAGTCCTGCATAAAGAGTTTTACATTTTGGCTGAATTATTACTTGACCTTCAGATGAAGGAAGGAAGCCCAGAGGCTGCTGAGTGACATCCTTTTCCTTGGCTTCTGCATTTTATTTGCTCAGATCAACAGAGGGGATTCTGAAGCTGACTGGGCAAGAGCTAGTGTGCGCTGTGGGTAGGGGTGGAAAACAGGTACCCTGAGAAGGGGTCTGAGGCTGCAGCACACCCCAAACCAGCTCTCCATGCATTAATCCTGCAGCTCAGTTGTCTGTGAGGAAACTTTTAATCCTTTCCTGGAAGAGGGTACATGGGTGGGAAGACGGTAAAGCCAGTCCCTGCTGGAGGCCTGCTGTTTTAGGAGGCCCTGACATCATATTGTTCATGTTGAACCAGAGTTTGATTTGTGCTTGGGAGTCTGAGCTTGTAGCTGGGCTCCTGCAGAAACCTCATGAAAGATGCATTTCACCAGGGAGTTCCAGGGGAGAGACCAGCTTAAATTACAGCTCGACAAATCCAAATATTGGCATATCTGCAAATCCAAATGTGGGGATTTCAAAAAATAATCTAAATTCTAAGAATCTTATTTTGCACTTCTTGTGCAAGAAGAAGAGGATGAGATATTCAAAGAGGAGGCAAGGCTGTCAGTAATGAGAGAGCCTTCGGCAGAGCAAACCTGACCTCCTTTTCTTTCCCCGGGCATTCTTCATGCTTCCAGGGAAGAAGTATTCGGACGAGACAGGAAGACGGCATTTCTTCAGCATGGCTTTCTGCAGGACAAATGGGTAGGGGGAACCACCCACCCAGCATTTAGGACACAGGACTCAACAAATCTAATTCGTCAATTTCCATCTGGTCTGGGCAAAGGGATCGCCATGGATCACATACCCCACTAAAATTGATTCACAGCACAGTAGCCCCAGGGATTCTGTGAGACTGAGAGCCAAGCTAGGTCACTCCTCTGCTCAAAACCCTACCATGGCTCCCCATCTTCCTTGCAGAAGGGTCAAGTTCCTACAACAGCTCCTAAGACCCTACTTCCCCATAACCTCTCTGACACCTCATCACTTACACTTCCAGACATTTATTAGCCCCTTGCTGTTTCTCCCCAGTGGCTGTTCTTTCTGTTTGGAGTACTTCTCCTCCACCCCAAGTTCCTCCCCAGTATCTTCATAGAGTGCTCCTTTAAGTCATTTTTTTTTTTTTTTGAGATACGGTCTCGCTCTGTCACCAAGGCTGAAGTGCAGTGGTACAATCTTGGCTCACTGCAACCTCCACCTCCCAAGTTCAAGTGTTTCTCCTGCCTCAGCGCCCCCCACATAGCTGGGTTTACAGGCACAAATCAGGCAAATTTTTTTTGTATTTATAGTAGAGATAGGGTTTTGCCATATTGGCCAGGCTGGTCTTGAACTCCTGATCTCAAGTGATCCACCCACCTCAACCTCCCAAAGTGCTGGGATTACAGGTGTGAGCCACCGTGCCCGGCCATTCCTTTAAGCCTTGACTCAGATATTACTACCTTGGTGAGTCTTCCCTGAAAACCCTATTTAAAATTCTAAGTGTCCTCCCATACATACTCCTCATTCCTGTCCCCACTCTGCTATCTATAACTTATTCTACTACCTTATCACCTTTTAGCACTCTGTATAATTTGCTAAATTATTTTTATCATCTCTTAGTTAGACTATGAGCTCTGTGAAGTCAGAGTTTTGTTTGTTCACTGAGGCATCCTTAGCTCCTACCACAGTGTTTGACACATGCTAGGCTCAATAAGCTATGGTTAAGTGAATAAATAAAAGAGTTTTTTGTGAGTCACTTCTATTTATGCTCACAATTTACAGATGAGAAGATTAATTCTAAAATCACTAAATGCCTATGATGTGTCAGGCACTGCAGACCAGGCAGTTGAGTTACAGAGAGGTTACGAAATTGGGCCCAGGAAACACAGCTAAGTTCACCAAGAAATGACAGCTCTGTGGCTCAACATGGCAGCCACTGGTCACACATGGCTATCGGGCATCTGCAATGTAACTAGTCTGAACTGAAATATGTCATAAATGCAAAATGTATACCAACTTCCAAGACAATACAAAAAAGGAAAATATCTTACTAATTTTAAAATATTGATTGCATGTTGAAGTGACAAAATTTGAATCGTTAGGTTAAGTGGAATCTATTATTAAAATTAAATCACTTGTTTCTTTTTACTTTTTAAAAATGTGGCTACTATAAAAATTTAGACTATGTATGTGGTTTGTATCTGGGCTTGGATTTTTAACGGGCAGCCCACTTCTAGCAATTTCCAATCCACCTTGCACCTCCATCTTTAAGAATATTACCTCTGACTCTTGAGGGCAAGGATGCCGTAACCTTGTCTTTTCTGTAAGAGTAAGATCAAAGATATATAGAATACATCAATAAATCTCAAAGGCATTAACATGCCTGTCTTAGTTTCTGCTTTTATAACATAGTGCAATAGACTGGGTGGCTTATAAATAAGAGAAATTTAGTTCTCACAATTCTAGAGACTGCAAGTCTGAGATCTAGGTGCCCGCATGGTTAGATTCCAGTGAGTTGCAGGCTGCCATCTTCTGGTTGCATCCTGTCATGGCAGATAGAGGGCAAGAGAGCTCTCTGGGGTCCCTTTTATAAAGGCACTTATCCCACTCACAGGAGCTCCACCCTCGTGACCTAGTAACGTCCCAGAGTCCTCACCTCCTAATACCAATGAGGCAGGTTAGGTAGTCCATGTTCTCCAGACACAGCAACTGTGGTGACCCTACAGTCAACACAATAAGCCTCAGCATTCACACTGTCATTGGGCACAGTCAAACAAAGCTATCTTCAGTAGGAACTTTCCCTTCTAGAATAGTGTGTGCGCTTTGATTTTACCTGTTCTCAAACTGAACCTTTACTCATTATAATAGTAAAAACACACTTTTGGGTGGAGATTTAATATGCCAATGAGACATGCGGCCTAGGAACAAGCATGAACAGCTACTGTACATGAGCACCCAGAAGACCACCCAGTGCACGCTTGCCAGTAACACCTCTTTGTATCTCTTTATAATCATGTAAGACTCCCATAACGGAGTCTCCTAGTGCCAGTGTTTGCTGTCTCATACTTAAAAGCAGCTACCCTGAATCCTCTATCTTTCAGGGTGTACTATTTGTTCTGCACTTAACTTTCTTTTCTTTTCTTTTTCTTCTTTTTTTTTTCTTGAGACAGAGTTTCGCTCTTGTTGCCCAGGCTGAAGTGCAATGGTGCAATGGTGCAATGGTCCAATGGCGCGATCTCGGCTGGCTGCAACCTCCGCCTCCCAGGTTCAAGCGATTCTTCTGCCTCAGCCTCCTAAGTAGCTGGGATTACAGGCGGCCACCCCTATGCCTGGCTAATTTTTGTATTTTTGGTAGAGACAGGGTTTCACCACGTTGGCCAGGCTGGTCTGGAACCCCTGGCGGGGGGTGGGGCGGTGCAGGAGACGGTCAGGCTTGCAGTGAGCCCAGCCAAGATCAGGCCACTTCACAGGCGGAGGGCCAAGAAGTGATTTTGAATTTCAAGTATGTGCTCAGGTTTGCAAAACAAAGGAGTTAAATGGAGCCGGGAGGAAGTTGACAGGGTAAAGTGTGGGTTAAGGAGGAGAAACACACACACACACACACATACACAAAATTTTAAAGAGTTAAACATTTGTAAGCGCCTGTTAAAAAGAGTAAACTTCAAGAAAGGATGTTACCAAAGCTGGCTGCACAGGGCATTAACTGCCTGTTTGCTGAATGAAACTTTGGCTGGATTATGTGAGTGAAGGGTGAAGTCCTTGCTTCTTAAGGCGAGGTCTTATCTTTGCTCTAATGTGAGAGTCCAACCCTAGGCTCTGAGGCTGCAGCCCCGTATAGTCCACTGTATACTGCTGTTCAGCTGAGCCTGGCAATCCACTTCTAGGAAACCTTAGTGAACACCTGCCTTGCGTACCTCTGCTCAGCTGCTGCACTGAGAGGACTAAGATGCGATCCCTGCTCTGTAGAGACTCAGCCTATCACTCTGACTAGCACTTAATAGGTATTCAGGAATCATTTTTGAAGTGATGGATTAATGAATGCATAGAATGAAGCTTTTGTCTTAAGGGCACAAAAAGTAGTTGGAAATGCCAGACAAGGGATATTTAGGGCCTGAGCCAAAAGTATAAGGATAAAAGCTATATTTACTCGGCTTTTGCAAATCAGAGTAGCTGTCACACTCTGCATAGCCACAAGCCAGCAAAAAGATGAAGCCTTATTTCTGAGACAGCAGTAGGATTCATTCTGGGGCACATACTGTGTTACCTAGTTCATCCTCCCTGAACCTCACAGGGTAGCTTTTACTATTCTGCTCATACCCATTTTATAGCTGGGGAAAGTGAAACACCAGGAGAAACTTGTCACCATCTAGAGCCCGCACATCAGCCAGCCAACAGGGCATGGACCCAGGCAGGTCTGATCTCAAGTCCACTGCATATGGCGACTTCCTACCCTGGTCACAGTTGTCCAGGGGATATCACAAACAACAACAGGAAGGAGCTTCTTGGTGAGGTAAATACACCCATTGATCAAGTGTTTCTTTTTCCTCTTCCTCCTCATCTCACTGGAGTATGCTTCACCCAGAGCAGCTAGCCTCAGGGTTTCAGATGGGTTGCTTAGACTTCAGCACACCCATACAGATTTCAGGAACAGATTGATAGAAGGTGGCTCCACTGGGAAAAGGAACCAGAATTTTCTTTATAGGAACCGTCCAGGGCGAGGGTGGAGAGAGAATAATCTGGGGACCCTGACTGATTTGACAAATCAATTTATTTCCGTGGGAGGGTCTGAGCCATTAAAGCATTGGTGGCATGCCAACAAAGACGAATAAATTGAATTTCAGTGTGCCCTTCGGTATCCCCATGCTCCTGCAGGCACGTAAACACATCACCAGCCTGGGCATGAAGAGGTCTGCGAGTTTGGCAAGGTCAAAAATATTCCCATTCCCACCAGGCAAATTTCTCTCACCTAGCGATTGACAAACTCGTGCCCAAATCCTCAGGGACTAGCTCAAAGTTTCCCAGTCATCCTCTGCCCTTTTCCTTCCATGTCCCCAAGCCCCAGGGCCTCTGGCCTCCTGAGTCATTATGTAAACGACTCATAGGCAAACTCTTTTTTTTTTTTTTTTTTTCCCATTTATTTATTTTATTGCATTTTACATTTTGGGGTACATGTGAAGAACATGCAAAATTGTTGCATAGGAACACACGTGGCAGTGTGATTTGCTGCCTTCCTCCCCATCACCTACATCTGGCATTTCTCCCCTTGCTATCTCTCCCCAGCTTCCCACCCCCCACCCTCCCTCCCCTATTTCCCCCCAACTGACCCCAGTGTGTAGTGCTCCCTTCCCTGTGTCCATGTGTTCTCATTGTTCAACACCCGCCTATGAGTGAGAACATGCGGTGTTTGATCTTCTGCTCTTCTGTCAGTTTGCTGAGAATGATGGTTTCCAGGTTCATCCATGTCCCTACAAAGGACCCAAACTCATCGTTTCTGATGGCTGCATAATATTCCATGGTGTATATGTGCCACATTTTCCCTATCCAGTCTATCGTTGATGGGCATTTGGGTTGGTTCCAGGTCTTTGCTATTGTAAACAGTGCTGCAATGACCATTCGTGTACACGTGTCCTTATAGTAGAACGATTTGTAATCCTTTGGATATATACCCAGTAATGGGATTGCTGGGTCAAATGGAATTTCTATTTCTAGGTCCTTGAGGAATCGCCACACTGTCTTCCACAATGGTTGCACTAATTTACACTCCCACCAACAGTGCAAAAGTGTTCCATAGGCAAACTCTTAACAGCCGTTCGCTAGGAATACTCCACCTGCAATGTCTCTAGTTAACTGGATTTCTGTTTAACTGAAGGTCAAATAAAACCTGTGTTTTTGTATCCTTGGATATTGAAAATCTTTCTAAACTGTGTTAGTTCACTCACCTTTCTAAGTTTCTGTAGCAGAATGAAAATAATTACACTTTTGCTTGGTGATTGGGCATCTTGCAGTGCCATAGGGCATTATTCTGCCTATCATTTAGGATTAAAATTTAACTGCAGTTGTAGGCTTTGGTGAGAAGTTAGGCTGTAACCTTCTGAGTTGAGGAGGAAATTTGTCTAATTTTGTTGAGAGAAACACAGCCCCTTGCCTTCCTAATACCTAGCAGTGAGTCAGGAGCTCCTTCTTGAAAACGCTGATGGAATTGATGAATGCCTGATATGATTTTTTTTTTTTTTTTTTTTGAGACAGTCTTGCTGTATTATGCAGGCTGGAGTGCAGTGGCACAATCTTGGCTCACTTCAACCTCCGCCTCCAGGGTTCAAGCAATTCTCCTGCCTCAGCCTCCTGAGTAGCTGGGATTACAGGTGTGTGCTACCACACCTGGCTAATTTTCGTAGTTTTAGTAGAAAGATGTCACCATGTTGCCCAGGCTGGTTTCAAACTCCTGACCTCAAGTGACCTGCCTGCCTTGGCCTCCCAAAGTGCCGGGATTACAGGCCTGAGCCACCATGCATAGCCCAGACTGAATTTCTTTATTGCAGTGTTTTTTCCTCGTGATAATTCTCTCTGCCCTTTATTGATTACTAGTGATTGTTGCAGGTGTTGTGCTAAGTGCTTTGCAGGCTTAAGTCATTTCATTTGAGTTGCCACACAGTGAGTGGGCTTTACCTTCATTCTGCAGAGGAGGAAATGAAACCTGCAAAAGGTTGAGTGACTTGGTCAAGAGGTTCTGAAGCTAGAAAGTGACAAATCAAAATTCACATAGCTTGAGGGGTTTGAGGAATGGCAGTCTTCCTTTTAAGGGGGTGGATATACAGAGGCACAGCTAAAATCATGAGGAAATGGAACCTATAGGAAATGGGAATTGAGTGGGACACACACATGCGTATGTATGTGTGCATCCTGATGGCCCTAGACTTCCCATCTGTTAGGGAGCAAGTGTGGTGTAGTGGTTTTAGAGAAGTGATTTCCAAATTATCTGTGGGAAAGAGTAAAGGCTATTCATTTTATTTATTTGATTTATTAACAATGTCCAATATTTTATAGACTGATATCTTTGTAAAATACCATAGATACAAATTACTAAAGGAATGAAGTACAAAATAATAAAATGACATCCATGCTTGCTGTGAGCTGACTGTATTGCTCCGAAATTTATATGTTGAAACCTAATCTCCAATGTGAGTGTTAGGAAGCAGGGCCTAGGGTGGGTGGGGTGATCAGATTGGGTGGAGCCTTCATGAGGTGGATTAGTGCCCTTACAAAAGAGGCTTCAGCAAGATCGCTCCCTTGCTCCATTTACCATATAAAGACAGGGTGAGAGGCTACCATCTGTGAATCAAGAAGTGGGTTCTCACCAGACACTGAATTTGCCAGCATCTTAGTCTTGGACTTCTCAGCCCCTGGAATGGTGAGAAATAAATTTCTGTTTTTTTTTTTTTTTTTCAGAGGAAGTCTTGTATCCAGGCTACAGTGCAGTGGAGGGATTTCAGCTCACTGCAACCTCTGGCTCCCAGGTTCAAGCGATTCTTATGCCTCAGCCTCCCAAGTAGCTGGGATGGCAGGTGTATGTTACCATGCCTAGTTAATTTTTGTATTTTTAGTAGAGACAGGGTTTCACCATGTTGAGCAGGCTGGTCTCGAAGTCTTGACCTCAGGTGATCCGCCTGCCACAGCCTCCCAAAGTGCTGTGATTACAGATATGAGCCACCAAATTTCTGGGTTTTCTTTTTAGAGCAGTTTATGTTTTGTTAGAGCAGCCTGAATGGACTAAGATAAAGCCTCAGTTGTTTGTCGTTACCGTTTTCTATATTTCACAGTCACAAAATAATTGCCAAATTGTTACGAGATTTCTAAAGGCTCACTCCCAATTCTGTTCTTTCAATTTAGATAGGTAACAAACACTTGGTGGATTGACAGAGGTACTCCTATTCCATTTTCTCTTTTCTTTTTATGTGTGTGTGTGTGTGTGTGTGTGTGTGTGTGTGTGTGATGGAGTCTTGATGTCCAGGCTGGAGTGCAATGGCACAATCTCAGCTCACTTCAACCTCTGTCTCCCAGGTTCAAGCGATTCTCCTGCCTCAACCTCCTGAGTAGCTGGGACTACAGGTGCCAGCCACAATGCCCAGCTAATTTTTTGTATTTTTAATAGAAATGAGGTTTCACCATGTTGCCCTGGCCAGTCTTGAACTCCTGACCTCAGGTGATTCACCTGTCCCGGCCTCCCAAAGTGCTGGGATTACAGGAGTGAGCCAACGCACCTGGTCTCCTATTCCATTTTCTAGCACTGAGTGGGACTAGGTTTTGCTTCTCCAAGTGTGGCCCTCTAATTGGCAGCGTGGGCCTCACCTGGGAGCATGTAGAAACTGCAGGATATCGGGCCTTACCAACAACCCATTAAAACAGAATCTGCAGCTTCACAAGGTCTCCAGGTGATTTTTGTTGTGTGTGTCAATGCTTAAGAAGCAGTAATTTAGAGTGTAGACTCTGAGGTTGGACCACCTGTTTTAATCCTGATCTTTCTTATTTCTGTGTGACCTCAGGTAAATCACTTGGCCTCTCTGTGCTTCAGTCCCTAGTTTTTTTTATTTTTTGGGGGTTTTTTTGACACACAGTCTCACTCTGTCACCAGGCTGGAATGCAGTGGCACAATCTCGGCTCACTGCAGCCTCCACCTCCCAGGTTCAAGCGATTTTCCTGCCTCAGCCTCCAGGATTACAGGCATGCACCACCATGCCAGGCTAATTTTTGTATTTTTAATAGAGCTGTGTTTTCACCAGGTTGGCCAGGCTGGTCTTGAACCCCAGACCTCAAGTGATCTGTCAACTCAGCCAGTGTTGGGAATATAGGGGCAAGCCACCACACCTGGCCCAGTCCTTAGTTTTATCAGCACTCACCTCTCTGGGCTGTTATGAGCTTTTCAGGTAATGAACCTGGAGGGTTGAAGCTGTTGAAACTGCTCCTATGGGCCTGGCACATAGTAATGGCTCAATTGCTCTTGTTGTTAATGATTTTTTAAAAAATTATTATCCTGAAGCCACCTTTGCTGTCTTTGAGACCTAGGCATCCAGCCAATGATGTTTACTTTGGTGGTTAAAGTAAATATCATTGGCCTGGAGAGTTTCTCTTTTCCCTACCTAAATCTCGTCATTGGGCAGTGGGACTACTGATGCCATTTAAAGCTCACTTGGACAGGTTTCTTACGGCACTTGGGATCATCTATTTGTGCTAACCATCCTGAATGGGCTGAGTCTACAACAGGCCCTGAAAGGTGATACATTCTGGTTTTCCAGGCTGTCCAGGACAGAGGTTCCCTGGCTCACTGGGTTGTTTGACAGATGGAACCAATGGGGGGGTCAGCTGGGAGAGACACACAGCATGATGGTGAAGTTTCTGTGGTGCAGTGATTCTGGCTGCTCTGTCCTTTCTTCTACCGTCTCCACAGATGAAACCAGTGTGTTCTTTAGTGAGATGGACAACTGCGTAAACCCGGAGCCAGGAAAGGCAGCTAACAAAAGTGAGCAGTCAGCCAAGTAGTTTGCTGGAGATTTACACAGAAACCTACCCACAGACGCAGAGCTGCTGGATTTATAACAAGGGCTGGATAATTTGTTCTTGTGTGTTAAGATAAGGGTAAACAAATTTCACGCTGGGATGTAAGCCCCTATCTGCAGAAGTCAGGAAAGATTCCCTGTCCTGTTGCTGAATTGCTAGCTTGGCAAATTATCCATAGAGGCTCATTTCTTGGAGGCTTCATCTAGAGGTCACGCGAGGGCGCAAGAGTGAAAGGTGGAGGGGAGGGGAGCTCTTGTGTTCCTGTGCAGCGTGCAAGCTCGGAAGTGGAAGTGGTCATGGCCCTGGCTGTGATATTTGGAAAATCCTCCAGAGAAAAGCTGGGTCACTTCGGAGAGAAACCAGGCAGCAAGTATGATTGAGGAAATACGCCAGGAAATGTAGGTTCTCATTTCAGCCCACACTTGGCCTTGGTCCCGCAGTCACACCCACCCTGGACCTGGCTCTGCCGCGTATATTGTTAATAGCAGATGGTTAAGTGCTCTATATTTACATAGTCTCTCCTCACATCTGCACAGAAGAAAGTACTTACTATGCCACTGGAACTGGCCTGTTCTGTCTCCTCTGTCACAACTTCTTTTTTTGTTTGTTTGTTTGTGAGATGGAGTTTGGCTCCTGTTGCCCTGGCTGGAGTGCAATGGTTGCAATGGTGCGATCTCAGTTCACTGCAGCCTCTGCCTCTCAGGTTCAAGTGACTCTCCTGCCTCAGCCTCCCAAGTAGATGGGATTACAGGCATGCACCACCACGCCTGGCTAACTTTTGTATTTTTAGTAGAGATGGAGTTTCTCCATGTTGTTCAGGTTGGTCTCGAACTCCCAACCTCGGTGATCTGCCCGCCTGGGCCTCCCAAAATACTGGCATTACAGGCATGCGCCACTGTGCCCGGCCCCTGTGTCACAACTTCTACCTTCAGGGGACAAAGGCAATAATATCTTGATAATCTTTGTGTCCCCTATGTCTAAGCATACTCTGTAGGTGCTATTAATATTCACAGAAATAAGGAAGAGGCCAGAGCTCTGAGGGTGAGCCTATTTTAGAAACAAAAAAAATGCAATGTAAATTTTGGAAAATTCTTATCCAATAAAATATCCTATTTGGTGTTTTGCATATATTTTCCATAATCCTAATTACTCTCTAATGCATTATTATCCCTGCTTTACATATTTTGAGAACTGAGGCTCTAGAAATAAGAAACCCAACCAAGAAAACACAACTTTTTTTTTTTTTTCCTGAGATAGAGTTGATGTTGTTCTGCAGGCTGGTGTGCAGTGGCACAATCTCAGCTCACTGTAACCTCCGCCTCCCAGGTTCAAGCGATTCTCCTGCCTTAACCTCTCGAGTAGCTGGGATTACAGGTGCATGCCACCACACCTGGCTAATTTTTGTATTTTTAGTAGGTACAGGGTTTCACCATCTTGGCCAGGCTGGTCTCAAACTCCTGACCTTGTGATTCACCTGCCTCAGCCTCCCAAAGTGCTGGGATTACAGACATGAGCCATCGCACCTGGTTGAAAACACATATTTTATGTAGAGGAACCAGGATGCAATCCTGTGACTGTTAGACACCCAACCCCAGGTCACCCAACCTGATGCAAGAGTCCTGATTCCATCCTATATTGCTGTCCATATTCTTTTGTTCTCTCCCAAGTCCATGGCTAGTCACCATTTCACCTATTTGTAAAATATGGGGGAGTTGAGTGCATGGTCCCATAGGCTGCTTGTTAATGGATGTCAGAAGTGCAGGAAGAGGAAGTATGCAGCCAGGGAGACTGGGCTTCAAGGCTTGAGCCAAGGCCAGTGTGAGTGTCCCATAAATTAAACGCTGCTGCACAGACTTGGGCAAAAGGGAAGCAAATGAGGAGCCAGTCTCCAGTGCAAGGGACTTCCAGAAGCCTAGGGACTCGAAGCGCCATCTAGGATTCTTGAATGGCCAGGCCAGTGGGATAGAGAACACATTGATTCCCAAAGATGGATGTGGCCAATTTGTGTTCACAGTGAGGCAGACATGTGCGCGTATGACTTGCATGCACGCACAGAGACACAGAGGCCATGATCAAGGGAACACTGGCGTGCGGCCAGAGGCACAGGACAAGATCCTTTTACTTTTCAGATAATGTCATTAGAACATTCAGGTTTCCCTAGTGTAGGACTTTCGGGTTATTAAGGTCTTTTTTCAGACAGCCTCCTCTGTCCTGTTGCTTTCCATATTCTTGGTGCAGGCAGCATAGATAATAACATATCAATCACATTTTGCAGAAAACAGTGAGAGAAATATATCCTATATGCTGTATATATTTGTATATATATTCATGCTTTTTTCCTTCTTATTTTTCTATATACTTTGTAGTCTATTTCCAGAAGTTTATCCAAAAAGCTGATAAGCATGGTTGCCTCTGGGTAGGGATTTAAGTTTCAGAGGTAGGAAAGAAAGGAACTTTGCATAACATCTTCTTGTATAGTATTTGAATCTTGTAATCATGGGTATGGATTCCTTATTCAAAACGATAAGCTAAAAATACAGCAAACCCTGTCAAGTGTCTATCTGACAGCTGGATATTTCTGAATTGCATCCTTTCCATGAAATGATTGTTTCTGAATGTGATTAACTCTTAGTGTATTTATGATATGGTTAAAGGCTGTTTTCTCACTTAATGGAAGGAAGTGGATGACTGACAGAAGACCTTTAAGGGTAAAGAAGATAGAGGTGCTCAAGAGGTGGGCAGTTCCTCCAATCCAAGCCAAAAAGGGCCATACCAACTACTGGGGAATGATTCTGCTAATAATTTCAGCAAATCAGCTATGAAGAGTCGGGCTCTTCATGCTGACACTTGGCTGAAGTTGCAGTATCTAAGAGTGTTGGGAGATTTGAACTGGACTTAGGAAACTGATCTTTTATCTTATTTATTTATTTATTTTTTTGAGACGGAGTTTCGCTCTTGTCATCCAGGCTGGAGTGCAATGATGCGATCTTGACTCACTGCAACCTCCACCTCCCGGGTTCAAGTGATTCTCCTGCCTTAGCCTCCCAAGTAGCTGGGATTACAGGTGTGCGCTACCACACCTGGCTAATTTTTGCATTTTTAGTAGAGATAAGATTTTGCCACGTTGGCCAGGCTGGCCTCAAACTCTTGACCTCAGGCGATCCACCCGCCTTGGCCTCCCAAAGTGCTGGGATTACAGGCATGAGCTACGGCACCTGGCCAATATCAAGGCTTCTTAATGGCAAACACACTAAGCTGAGCCACAGCCTATAGATTGATTAAACATACAAAACCCCCCTCTGTGCAATAGTGAAATATAATTAAAGCCTCAATGCTATTAAATGAGAGAAAGAAACACCACTCTTCCTCCTGCTAAACAGCAGCGGAATCAAATGGACAGGGCACGTATTTACTTGTGTGAATTGTCCCCTACACAAAATTCGGATTTGTCAAGGGAAAAGTTATTGGATATAAGGAATGCCCTTAATGATCTTGCTTCAGTGGCATGGGCAAATGCCTTTATGAAAAAGACAAGAATGGACAGCTTTAAGGACGTTATTTGAGTTCGCTTTTGCTGCATAACAAGTCATTCCAAATGTAGTGACTTTTTACATTTAAAGTTTGATCAATTTGTTTATGAATATGTGGATTGGCAGCTTGGAGTGGACTCATCTGAGGGACTTACCTCTGCTCTGTTCAGTGTCAGTATGGCTGCATGTTCTGTCTGTGATTTCAGCCAGATGGTGGGGATAGTTGGAGTGGTTGGGATATCTGGGCCTTTCTTTCTACAGGTTTCTTTTTTTTTTTTTTTGAGACGGAGTTTCACTCATGTTACCCAGGCTGGAGTGCAATGGCACGATCTCGGCTCACCGCAA
This sequence comes from Sapajus apella, assembly GCF_009761245.1. Taxonomy (NCBI): domain Eukaryota; kingdom Metazoa; phylum Chordata; class Mammalia; order Primates; family Cebidae; genus Sapajus; species Sapajus apella. The sequence goes on from NW_022436943.1 coordinate 49,929,408, forward strand.
CCTCCGCCTCCTGGGTTCAGGCAATTCTCCTGCCTCAGCCTCCTGAGTAGCTGGGATTACAGGCACGCACCACCATGCCCAGCTAAGTTTTTGTATTTTAAGTAGAGACGGGGTTTCACCATGTTGGCCAGGATGGTCTCGATCTCTTGACCTCGTGATCCACCTGCCTCGGCCTCCCATAGTGCTGGGATTACAGGCTTGAGCCACCGCGCCCGGCCTCTACAGGTTTCTTGTCCTATAGTCACCTTCTTCACATGATGGCAGAAAGGCCCCCTATTATTGAGTAACGAATGACTCCAAAACTTGATGCAAGAAGCTGCCACCATTTGATTTGCTCATAACTCTGTGGGTCATCATTTTGGATGATGCTCAGTTTGATGGTTCTTCCTCTGGGCTCTCCTGGAATCTTCCATGTGGCTTAATGGAGGCTGAATTGTCAATGATGGTCTTACTGGCCATGGTCCATTGATGCCTGGCAGTTGGTGCTGGGTATTGGCTGGGCCACCTGTTGCCAGCAGACTAGCCTGGGCTTTTTCACATGGTGAAGAGGTTTGAACAGCAGCAAGAAAAAGGGTAAGTTTCAATGCCTAAGTGCTTTTCAAGCTTCTACTTGCATTATAGTTGCTAAGGCCCCCACTGGCCCAAGCAAGCCACATGGTCAAGCCCAGAATCAGTGTGGGAGGGGACTATGTAAGGTGACATCTACAAGGAGACATACTTTCTTGGGGACCATTATTCTACCAGTCCACCACATAAGCCTCAAACCAGTGACTTGAATGTCTGCAGGGATCTCCTTACCTTGTCATTGCTTTTCTCTCCAAGTCCTCTTCACTCCTTTAGACACGCCTCTTTTCCCAGGGAAGGAGCCGCAGCTGCCCTTAGCTCTAGAAATCACTTTTTCAGCTTCCCACTTAGGTAGTGGGAAGAACCCTGATTAGTCTGTCATGGACAGACACCTGTCCTGAGGCTACGTAATTGGGATACTATTATCAGCAGTTTCCACTGTAACTACATGTTTGGATGGGGTTGTAGAAGGAACAGTTTTGGAGACACCATCCTAAAACTGACGTGGTATCCCTGGAATAACAAAGGCATACTGGCTAGACAAGACCAACAGATGGAGTTAGGGACCGTTTGAACAGGAAACCTCACACTCTATTTCTGGAGGTTTTTGTTAGTTGGTTGAAAGGATCTGGTTTTAATAAGAATTTAAGGTAGTGTAAATTCAGTTTACATCATTTTCCAAAACATTACCTTATTAAACAAAGCTATACATTATCCTTATTTTAAATTTTTATTTTTTATTTTTTGGAAAAAGATGCAGACTAGCGTCTGAGGCTGGTCCCAATGGGAAATCTACCTGGGTGTTCTTGGTGGCAAATATGCCATAGTGATTGCATTGTTGTCTTATTCTCCTTTTCCTGAAACTGTGCTGGGAAGACAGAATGCAGAAAGGCATTAATTGGCATTAACTGGCACATCAGTCAAGGCCTGAATGGGCACATCAGTCACGTCAGGGAAGGTTTATTTCTTCCTCCAATCCTGTTAGAAGTTTAAGGGCCTGCGAAGGCTGTTCCACCTTGTGCTCTGTGGATGGGCAAGCAGAAATGTCTGGGGTGGCCTCGGCCACAGAGCCTCTGATAGAGGCCTTTCTGCTGCATTGCATTGAGGTTCCCAGCACGGGCAGTGTCAGGGCCCACCCTTGCCTTAATTTAATTGGGGCAAAGGAAAGTGAAGAGAGAGTGCCTGAGAGTGAAGGAATGCTGGCCTTGGGGAATGCTATCCAGTTTCCACAAATAGCAGAGATTCCTGAAGGGCTTTAGAGGCAGGCTCTGAGAGGTAGCCATGGCGATTGGTGCCCCTTTCCTCCCTGCTACCAGAGAGAGGCTGCTTGCCCTCCCTTCCCAGGGGCCTGTGCTAGAGTGCCTGGGCTCATTTCAGAAACTCTCCTAGACACAGGGACTGCTCAGAAGCACACCCTTAATTGGTGAAGTCAGCTCCTCTCTGCCTTGGTGCCCTGTGGCGTTTCACTGGCACCTGTCTGCCCAGCAAACACTTGCCAGTCATTGTGGGACCACCACTTTTAGTTAACAGGCTCTGGTTTGCTGTCAAGAGGTTATGAGTTCTTCTTGGGGTCTTTGGAGACAATTGGGATGTGTTTATCAACAGGATGGCTAAGGGGTCTTGTCTGTGACTTTGGAAGATTAAGGCAATCAGACTTCACCTATTCCCAATTCGGAATTCTCACTTCTCCCTCCCTGTACAACTGGGGCTTGCTCCCCACTGGTCCTCAGTGGGGTCTTGGGGACCAGGGAAGAGGAAAGTGGGATCTGAGATTTGTCTGTGGGTGCAAAAGTGGGTGGGATTAGGACAGTGCTCCTACTTCAACTGGCATACCCACTTTTTTTTTTTTTTTCCTGAGAGGGAGTCTTGCTCTGTTACCCAGGCTGGAGTGCAGTGGCACTATCTCAGCTCACTGCAACCTTTGCCTCCTGGGATCAATTGATTCTCGTGCCTCAGCCTCTCAAGGAGCTGGGACTCTGGACATGTGCTACCATGTCCAGCTAATTTTTGTATTTTTAGTAGAGATGGTGTTTTGCCATATTGGCCATGCTAGTCTTGAACTCCTGGCCTCAGGTGATCCACCTGCCTCAGCTTCCCAAAGTACTGGGATTATAGGAGTGAGCCACCATGCCCAGCCTGGCATCCCTCTGTTTTTATATTTTGTATATTGAGTGAAGAGCTACATTATAAAATTTCTACAAATTAATAGACAGTTTTATAGATTTACAGAAAAGTTGAGCAAAAAATACAGAGTTCCCATATATTCTTCCCCCAAAAAACCCTGGATACCCACATTATTAGTATCTTGCACATGTGTATTACATTAATTACAATGAACCGATGCTGATATATTATTATTAACAAGAGTCTGGTCAGGCATAGTGACTCACATCTATAATCCCAGCAGTTTGGGAGGCTGGGGCGGGTGGATCACTTGAGATCAGGCATTTGAGATCAGCCAACATGGCAAAACCCCGTCTTTAATGAAAATACAGAATTAGTAGCAGGGCCTGGTTGCATGCACCTGTAATCCCAGTTACTCGGAAGGTCGAGGCAGGAGAATCGCTTGAAACTGGGAGGCGGAGGTTGCAGTGAGCCGAGATCTCGGCCACTGCACTGCAGTCCAGACAAGAGAGTGAGACTCCATCTCAAAAAAAACAAAACAAAACAAGAGTCTATAGTACACACAAAGCTGTGTGTCCACCATCAGGGTATCATACAGGATAGTTCTACTGCCCTAATAGCGTCCTGCGCTCAGCCTATTTACTCCTTCTTCCTTCTCTATCAGCCCCTGGCAACCACTGATTTCTGTCTCCACAGTTTTGCCTTTTATTTATGTATTTTTTAACTTTATCATTTCAAACTATATTTAAAGACTATAGTAATGCAAACAGGGTGGAATGTTCAAAAACACAAAAACCATTGAAACAGAAACCACTTCTTACACATTTCAGACATGATGCAAAAAGGGAATTAAAAAATAGTTCAACATAGAAGATCTCAAAAGTATGCAGATATTTGTGTGTTCCCCAAAACGACAGAAAAGCAGTCAGATTGTACAGTCCCTTATATACCATGAAGTGGACTTTTGGCTCTCACTGTAAACTTGAGAGAAGCTCACCAAAGGCAAAGTAGAATCCTTAGAGAATTTAAAAGCTTAAGACAGAAGATGCCCTATGAGAGAGCAAAACAAACATCTCAGGCTTCCCAGACATTATTTCCTTTGGAACACAGCTTCCCAAATCACATTATAAGGACTGGCTTTCTCCTTGACCTTTGGATTCTCATCTGCGTCATCTGTTGCATTCACTTTCGTTCCCACCTACTGAGGCTTTGGCTACCATCTCATGTCCCTTCATGTTCCAAGGCTTTTTTTTTTTTTTTTTTTTTTTTTGCTCCAGACAGGTAATCAGATCTGGCTTAGAGATAGCAATACCGAAGAAGACCAGGTTTCTATAGTCCACTAACATCACATTTCCATATGAATTCCACTGTGCCGTGTCCAGGCATTGCTACTTTCCAGAGACAATTCTGTGGCCACATCCATAAATGTCAGCAGTCCTATTTCTAAGCTTCCAGGGGATTCTGGCATCTTAGCTGTGCATCTCCCAATACCTGCAGGTAACGGAGCCATAATGGAGCCACAGAGGCTGTCTAGGAGCAGTGTTTTGCCTTTTCTAGAAATTATATAATTATAATATGTACTTTTCACACTGACTTCTTTCACTTGGCAATATGCATTTATTGCAAGTCTTCCTGGCTTGCTAGCTCATTTAAAAAAATCATTAAGTAATATCCCATCTTATGGATATACCATCATTTTTTGGATGTAGATTATTAAAAGAGGTTTTCTTCAAAAAGCGTATTTAAAAATGGTCACTTTAGTGTTTATGGTTTTCTTTTATGAGGTGGCCAGGGTGTGGGATAGGTCAACCTGTAGGTATAGTGCCCCTAGAAACAGATGTGAGGGTGGAGTGAGAATGATTGCTTCATGGAAAAAAAAACCACACACACACACACACACGCACACACACGCGCGCGCACACACCATCTGTTTAAAATAGCTGATATTAGGGGAAGAGCAATGGACCAAGAAGAGGATGTGACTCAGTATGATTTAGCAGAGACTGAAAATTTGTTCATTCATTCATCACTGATTTTTTTTCATTCAACACTGATTTATAGAACGCCTGACTCTATGACATACTTGGCCCTGGGAATGGAATAATGAACAAAGCAGATAAATGGAACTGATAAATGGAACTTTCAGTCCTCATAAATGAAACTTTCAGGAGAGTCGGGCTTTCACCAGAGTCACACTAATGAATATGTAAATACAATTGGAGTAGAGTGCTCAAAGGAAGGAGAACTTGGCCTTTCTTGGAGGGTCAAGGGAAGTTCCTAGAGAAAGGGGCACTTGACGTGAAATCTTTAGGTTAACCAAAGGTTGACTTCAGGGATGGAAGAGGTTGTTGGGCCTATGATCAGTTCAACCAGGATCTTGCTTAACAGCCCCTTCTCCATTGTCTGCTCTATGAGGCAACTCCATTGTGGAATGAAGCTCTTCTTGGAATAATTGAAGTATATGGCGGGTGGTATCCTATAATACCAACCCAGATTGCTGCCAAAGTATCTCCAAGCAATACAGGAAGACAGGAGGGCAGTAGTTAATGAAGCTTTATTTATTTATTTTGCTACATCGTCTTTTTCCAATTTTCCTCCAACACATATTTTGAGCAATTATGATGTTTCAAATAGGAGGGTTTTAAAGTTAAATGAAATATGGAGCCTGTCTTGGCCGGGCACGGTGGCTCAAGCCTGTAATCCCAGCACTTTGGGAGGCCGAGGCGGGTGGATCACGAGGTCAAGAGATCGAGATCATCCTGGTCAACACGGTGAAACCCCGTCTCTACTAAAAATACAAAAAATTAGCTGGGCATGGTGGCGCGTGCCTGTAATCCCAGCTACTCAGGAGGCTGAGGCAGGAGAATTGCCTGAACCCAGGAGACGGAGGTTGCGGTGAGTCGAGATCGTGCCATTGCACTCCAGTCTGGGTAACAAGAGCAAAACTCCGTCCCAAAAAAAAAAAAAAAAAAAAAAAGAAATATGGAGCCTGTCTTTGAGTCAACATATAATTGCATAATGCATTCTCTGATGGCAGCTCTCACAGGGTCCTCTGGGAACATCCATGTCTGGTCATCCTGCAATATATTATTGGGTGTCTGCTACAGGCCGGGCCAGGGATGTGGAGATGAGAGAGGCACATGATCCACCTATAAGGGCCTCACTTTCTAGTGCAGGGGACAATCTGTAAACGTAATTCAGCGCAGTGAGGTCTAAGAAGGAGACGAGGTAACAGAACTGTTTGGAAGAAGGCACTGTTGAAAGGCCTTGACTAAAATCTGTTTTTGTATCTGTTTGTTATTTTGAGGTGGAGTTTTCGCTCTTGTTGCCCAGGCTGGAGTGCAATGGCGTGATCTTGGCTCACTACCACCTCCGCCTATCGGATTCAAGCCATTCTCCTGCCTCAGCCTCCTGAGTGGCTGAGATTACAGGCACCAGCCGTCGCTCCTGGCCAATCTGTTTTGCTTTAAGCAAAGGAGGTAGACCTCTTCCTATTTTATAGGAAAATCATGTATGGAAGTATATGTAAGTATTTTAGCTAAAATATTCTCTTTCACTTAATCTGAAACCTGAGATGATACATTTCTCATTGTGGAAGAAGCCTCAGTGTCCCAGCATTAAATAAAGATCATCCAGCTTCCCAAAGTGGAAGTCAGAAGCCACCATGTAGAGGTCAGTCTAGCTTAGAGGCAAGCCACCTTGTTATTTATTTCCTGCTATGGATTCTCGTGGTGTCTTGTGACAGAAATATTTGGGGCACTTAAGTATCCCTGAGTTTTCTTTTGAAATAAAATCAACCACTGTCTGCCCTTGGTATGTTTGGTTGTTTTAAATAAGGCTCTGTCTCAATGGCACCACCTCTAGGCTCAGCCAGGGCAATTAGAGAAAAGCCTCTGGGACCTTGGAATGCATTTCCAAACAGGATTGGAATGTGGGTGAGACCCAATAGCTCCTCACAACCTCCTGATACCAACAGATGCTCCCTAACAATGTAGGCTGACTCCAGGATGAGAGGACAGCAGGCTCAATGAAGATGCCTGTCTTCCTCCCCTCCTTCTATCTACCTTATAAAGAGGTTGACAGGTGAGCATTGACAGTGGCAGCGAACCACCCACACCGTGTAGTTCTGCCCATTGCACATTTTCATGAGGAGTCCGTGAAGGCTGCAGCTCCCAGGCCTCCTAGCTTGCCTGGAGTCTCCAGAACTGTTTATTGCTGCTCAGTGTAGCAGCTAAGAACTTGAGCTCTGGATTTTGACAAATCTGGCTTTGAAATCCAGCTCTGCTGCTAACTAGCTATGGGGCCTTGTACAAGTTACTTTATTTCCCTGACTCAGTCTGTAAAATGGGTATGATAATAGTACCTATATATCAGGATCCCAGTAGGAAATAGGAACTAATTAGAAATGTGTAGAAGTGGTTTAGAAAACCACAAAAGATAGTAAGGTACGCAGGGTTACAGCAGCAGGTCTGTGACTTTCCCTAAGTCAATATTTAAGAGGGGAGATAGAAATTACAGGAACCCAGAGAAGAGAAGAGGTATTTAGAAAAGGCCTCTTTGAGGCCAGGCACGGTGGCTCACTCCTGTAATCTCAGCACTTTGGGAGACCAAGGTGGGCGGATCATGAGGTTAGGAGTTCGAGACCAGCCTGGCCAACATGGTGAAACCCTGTCTCTACTAAAGATACAAATATTAGCTGGGCATGCTGGTGGGTGCCTGCATTTGGGAGGCTGAGGCAGGAGAATTGCTTGAACCCGGGAGGTGGAGGTTGCAGTGAGCCAAGATTGCTTCAGCCTGGCAGCAGAGTGAGACTCTGTCTCAAAAAAAACAAAAGAAAAGATGTCTTTGAGAAAAGCCATGGCTTCATAGTCTATCAGAAATGACCTTACAGAGAGGGAATCTGACCTTATTTTACTTTCTTTCTCCAAAATCCTGCTCTTCTGAAGCTCCCTGCTGGCCAAACCCAACAAGAAGCCAGAGGGCATGGGAGCAGGTGATACAATCTGTACAGAGTGGCCTCCCAGGATAGAGTGACACAAACGGAAAAGCGTGGAAATGGCTGTGGAGGGCAAGTGGAAGACATTCAGCACAAACCAACTCACAGCCTTGCTGAGCTGATTAAATAATGTAATGACATTATGGGCTTAACACATTTCCTGTCACCAAGTAGTTCATGAAAGTTAGCTATGACTATTAGCATTGCTGTTTGCTGGATCTAAGTGAGTTGCCAATGTTTTAGGGTTAAGGACATGAAGCAGGACCTAACCGGAACAACAGAGGGTCATACATGTGGCCCCCACACAAGCCCAGGTAATGACAAATTTGTGCTGCTTTTGGTTTCAAAAGAAAAATAGGTTTGTGGCCGGGTGTGGTGGCTCATGCCTATAATCCGAGGCATTCTGGGAGGCTGAGGTGGGTAGATTGTTTGAGCTCAGGAGTTTGAGACCAGCCTGGTCAACATGGCAAAACCCTGTCTCTACAAAATAAATAAATAAATAAATAAAATAAAATAATATAAAATTAGCTGGACGTGGTGGTGCACATCTGAAGTCCCATCTACTCAGGGGCTGAGGCTGGAGGATCACTTGAGCCTCAGGATGTCGAGGCTGCAGTGAGCTGTGATTGGGCCACTGCAGTCCAGCCTGGGCAATAGTGTGAGACCCTGTCCCAAAAAATAAGGAAAGAAAGAAAATTAGGTTTGTTTCTCCTCTCCTGAGAAATGCTCAAATATTTCTTCCACTTTTTCCCATGTCTTTCACCTGTACCATTTTTTCTTGCCTGTTCTGTTAGCATATGGACATGCTGTTATGAAGAAAATGTCTTTTTAGCTACTATTCACCAATGTAAGTGTTCTCAAAAGAGTAAGGGCTCTTCAGGTTATTGAAGGGACAGGGAGGGGGACCTCAAAGTGCCAAGATGCGGGTATGTGTGGGATGTAGACATGAGCCATTAGCACCATGGGCGCTGATATTTTAGAAACAGGTCCACTCCTGGCTGGGCGCGGTGGCTCATGCCTATAATCCCAGCACTTTGGGAGGCCGAGGTGGGTGGATCACGAGATCAAGAGATCGAGACCCTTGGTCAACATGGTGAAACCCCGTCTCTGCTAAAAATACAAAAATTAGTTGGGCATGGTGGCACATGCCTGTAGTCCCAGCTACTCGGGAGGCTGACGTAGGAGAATTGCTTGAACCCAGGAGGCGGAGGTTGCGGTGAGCCGAGATCGTGCCATTGCACTCCAGCCTGGGCAGCAAGAGCGAAACTCCATCTCAAAAAAACAAAAAAACAAAACAAGAAACAGGTCCACTCCTGAACTTGGTATTAACAGACTTTCCAATGGCTATCTTTCTGCCCTTTACTTTCTGTGTGACCATGAACAAGTCATATCACCTGGATTTCTGTAAATTCTCAGTCTTACTCCACAAGACTATTCCACAGATTTAAAATGACATGAAACACATGAGTCTTTTTACCTGAAGAAGATAGTAGCCTGCCTTCCTGCTGCCTGTATCTGTTTTCTGGGCTGGGAGGCTGTCTGGACTGCCAGTGGGAGAAAGAAAGAGGTCAGGAGAGAAGAGTGGGAGGAAGAGAGATGCTTCAGATAGATAACCCCATGGTCCTCAAGGCGAGGGACGGAAGAAACTGGCTGGAGAAGAGAGGGCCGTGAACATCCTGAGTTGAAAGCCTTCAGTGGGAGGCAGCACAAGAAAGGAGACAAGCACAGCCTTTGGTGCCATTAGTCCAGGTGGGGTTGCCACCCAGTCCCACCTCTTATTGATATGAACTTGGATGAGCTGGGTCATCTCTTTGATCTTCAGTTTCCTTGTTTGTTAAGTTAAGAAAAAAAAAATTACATATGCAAAAGTCTAGTGGATGTTCAATAAATGGCTCTTCCTCTTGAAATCCCTTTTATTTTACTTTCTTTTAAAAGCATCCATTAATGCATCCATAATAGGGAGCCAGGGATTCTCTGATTAATTAAATCAACACCAACAGAAAATAGAAGTAGTTCCCAATTCTTCCACACTCAAGTGCTATGGCGAAGCACAACTCTGAAAATGTCCTCTGGGTTCCCTGCTCTAGGCACGGCGCCTGCTGATCCTCTCTTTGAAAAGCTGCTTTCCCACCTGTCGGTTGCCATCAAATCTTCCCTCTCATTTCTCCTTTGTCTGTCCTTCTGTAGAACTGTGTTCATATCTCAGTTAAAGAGCTCATCACACTGTGATGTTGTGATCTGCCCAAAGGCTGTCAGTTAGGCTGAGCACTCTCTGCAGGCAGCATCTGAGCAAACGCATGTGTAGACCTTCCAGGTCCCAGACACTGTGTCACTATGCTCCCTCTACATGCCATCTCATCGAATCCTCACATCTGTACTGTTAACTCTACTTTAAAGATATGGAAACTGAGGTATCGAAAGTTTTAGCTTTTAGCCTGGGCAACATGGTGAAATCTCATCTTTACAAAAAATAGAAAAATTAGCTGGGCATGGTGGCTCATGCCTAGAGTCCCAGCTACTTGTGAGGCTGAAGTTGGAGAATCACTTGAGCCTGGGAGGCAGAGGTTGCCGTGAGCCGAGATTGCACCACTGCACTCCAGGCTGGGCGACAGAGCAAGACCTTGTCTCAGAAAGAAGAAGAAAATGTTTTAGCTTTTTACCTAAGGTCTCAAAGGTGCAGGTAGCAGAGCCAGGATTCGTACTTGGTCTGCCTAAAGAGTCCGCGTTTGTTTTCCCTTCACAATAGTCCAGTTGGTATTAGCTCCAAGTGCAGTACCTGCCTCATAGTATGTCTTCAAGAAATGCTTGTTGGATTAACTGAAATAAACACCCAAAGCTGTGCTTGGAAACTTTTAGCTTTATGAACTATATATTCTCATTTGAAGAAAATGGCATTTTAACAGATTCGATGAGGTATAAAAGAAAGCCAGGCTTAACGCTTAGTCATCTTGCTGTTATATATAAGACAATTTATGTAGGATCCTTTTTACATGCAGAAAATTACTTAACAGTGGATAGCACATACACTCACATGCACACCACATCACACGCTTGCTGATGTTCCTTTTCCTAGGTAGAGAGGTAGAGATAAACTGGGATCACTTGGGGAGTGAGATGCCAGCACATCTCTTTGCTGATGTAGGGAAATTCCAATAACACATTTAGAATGTTGCCTTGGGTGGGAAGCAGCTGAGGGCTGCACAGAGGAGTGAGATAAATGTTACCAGCATTGGACTTGACTGCAGTTTAACCCAAGGTCACTGGGAGGCCAGAGCAGAATCAGGGAAGGAATGTTGGCTCCTGGAGCCAGCTGAGCCTTGGGCTAGCTCCTGTCTCGGCCTTCCCATGCAGCGGGGCTGTGAGCTGTGACGGTCCTTAGCAACCCCGCCCTGTTCCTCCTCACAGGAAGGGAACGATCTTGCTGCCAGGCAGGCAGGCAGGCAACCCCGGTGTGACCCTCGTTCCTCCTTGCCTACACAACCCACCTCCCGACTCATACAAAAGAAGCTTTCAGAACCTGGTTACCTAGAGTTGAACTTTTCAACAAGGCTTTTTGTATTTTTTTTTCCCTTAAGCTCCACAGCTAAAATACCAGATCTCGCTGTTGCTAAGATTAAGGATTTTCCCCTCTGTTTTCTTCCTCAGCTCAGTTTCCGTTGACTAGAAAAGACCAAGAGATGGATTACTGTTCCCTTGCCAAATGGAGAGAGGGTACTTGAGCATCCGGGGCTTTCAGTGGGATTAGACATTATTCAGTCTGGTGCTAATAGTCCTTATTTACTCCTCAGGCTCTCACAAAAGTCACCACGTTTGTGTCGGTAACTAAGGCCTACAGAAACCACTCAGCCCTAAGTGCACACAGGAGGACCATGGAGTTGGAGGAAAAGGTAATTTAACATGAATATTTATACACTGTACAAACTGTGTGCCATAATTCACTCAGCTTATTTTCATTTTATGCATTTTCTTCCCATTTGCCGTCTTTATTTATTGCAAAGTTAAGGCTGTTAGCAAAATAACACATTGGGGTACGCTTTCTTCTTCTTTTCTTTCTTTCTTTTCTTTTTTTTTTTTTTTTTTAATGTCCTGCTTTCTAATCTATCTCTGGGAAAGTGAGCCAATAGAGCAGCAAAATTGGTCACTACTGCTAATCCCCAGAGGTTGGTTGTGTTGAACTGAGCTCGGTGTTCTCGCCAGGTTGTTACTGGAGATCACAGTGACAGTGTGAGCCCTGTGGACACAGAACTGTGGCAGCTCACATTAGTCGCCATTTAGTAACATGGGTGATTTAGGAATCACCCATGTCTCTGCTTTTCAAGGTAGGAATGTAAGTACCAACATTTATAGAGGGTTCACTGGGTGCCCATGGTCTGGAGCTAGAGACTTGGGTTCAAGGTCCAACATTGCTACCTGCTAGCCCTGTGATGTTGGGCAAATAATTTCAAAATTCGGAGCCTCTATGTCCTCTTATATAATATAAAATAGGCATATTAATGAAATTTTCTTCACAAAGGTAGGTGCATGTTAAAATGTATAACGTGTGTAAGTACTCAGTTTGACACATGACAAGCTTGAAATCATTGTTAGCTCAAGTTAGATACATGGGGTCCTAACAGTAGCTCTGGAGGCTGAGGAGGACCTGCCTATCCTCAAGAGGTTAACTCCCTTCCTAATGCACATGCTTAGAACATTTTGGAACTAGCTGTCCAATGCAGTTTTGGTTCATTCCAAAGTGTATGGTCCATTTATGATGAAATACACCTCAATATCTCTTGCTATTTTTTGTTAGAGATATTTGAAGCCCAGCAGTGTTGAGCTTTTTGAGGGGCTTTGACTTGGATACAAATGATAAGAACAGGTAAAAAGACTCAGGTGGAATTTTCCTCATATCAATCCCATATAGAGTTTAACCTTTTAGGAGAAGTTATATTAATGGTGTGATTTATGGCTGAGTTCCATTTCAGTGGGAGCTAAAATTCCCAGCAGTAAGCTTCACTGGAGCCATTATAGTCTTGAATGCTGGTTTACTGAGAAGCTCACTTCTCAAGCCCAAAAGAATACCCTGTCCAGCTCTCAATGTCATTTCCGAGAGAAACCGAGACACATTGGGTGTGGCCATAAGAAGGCCACCAGGGTGGTGAGGGCTGTGAGGACACATGCTACGAGGGACAGGCATGAGATCTGGGGTGAGAAGCCCTGATGTGTGAAAAAAAAAGATTGAGGCCGGGCGCGGTGGCTCAAGCCTGTAATCCCAGCACTTTGGGAGGCCGAGGCGGGTGGATCACGAGGTCAAGAGATCCAGACCATCCTGGCCAACATGGTGAAACTCCGTCTCTACTAAAAATACAAAAAATTAGCTGGGCATGGTGGTGTGTGCCTGTAATCCCAGCTACGCAGAAGGCTGAGGCAGGAGAATTGCCTGAACCCAGGAGGCGGAGGTTGCGGTGAGCCGAGATCGCGCCATTGCACTCCAGCCTGGGTAACATGAGTGAAACTCCGTCTCAAAAAGAAAGAAAAAAAAAAGATTGTGCTTTAATGTTGAGGCTCCAGACAGCAGGTCTTGGGCAACAGGTGTAAGTTACTGGGAAGATTTGGGTTCAGTGAAGAAAGAGAGTGTTAAGCCTAAAAAGAGTCTGGAGGCTGGACGAGGTGGCTGACACCTGTAATCCCAGCACTTTGGTAGGCCAAAGTGGGTGGATCACCTGAGGTCAGGAGTTCAAGACCAGCCTGGCTAATATGGTAAAACTCTGTCTCTACAAAAATACAAAAATTAGCCAGGCATGATGGCAGGTGCTTGTAATCCCAGCTATTTGGGAGGCTAGGACAGAAGAATTGCTTGAACCCGGGAGGTGGAGGTTGCAGTGAGCCAAGATCATGGCATTGCACTCTAGCCTAGGCGACAGAGCAAGACTCTGTCTCAAAAAAAAAAAAAAAAGAGTTCCAAAATAGAATGATCACTATGAAGGCATGAGTTGTTTTCCATATCCACAGCTGTGACCAATGGACTGAAAAGAAATTTTTAATCATGTTTTTCCAAGGAATTATGCATGGATAAGATAATAAGTTCCTTCTTGCTCTAAGCATCCATTACTGTGATATATGGGGTACCTGTCGATTTGCAAAAGGTTTTCTTACCTCTGTTTTCTTTCACTCCCTCATGCGCAGTTCATCAGTTGACCAATAAATAGCTATTTTACTCCTATTGTATAGCACTAGGTATGCAATTGTATAGCACATGTTGTATAGCACAAGTATGCAATAGGAAACAAGTATTACTCTCAAGAACCTTATAGTCTTTTTGGAGAAATGGACAAGAAACAGACATTTGTATTAGAGCATGGTATGGGCTATAAGGGGAAGAGTAAGAGCACAGAGGAGGAACACCAGCCCTGCTAGAGATGAGAGAAGGAAGGCTTCCTGGAAGAAGGGATGTCTAGGATGGGCCTTACTTTGAGCTGAATAGTAATATAAACCTAGCAGGCAAGGCATTAGCATGGGCAAAAGCCTGAAGGCCTTAAAGAACAAGATAGGGTAGGGGAGCTGTAAGTTCTGTTTAGTTGGAGCAGAGTGTTGGAGGTGAAGGTGAAGACACAAAGAGGTGAGACTGGAGAAAGAAGTCACTATAGATGGCAAACATAGCCACCATCTTTTTTCCCTCTCATCAACAGGGAAAGTCTGCTTTTTCATCTCATCCCTTCAATCTGAGTTGGCTATAGCACTTGCTCTGGCCGGTGAGAAATTAGCAAATGCAAGAGGATGCTTGAAAAATGCTTGCAGGCTGGGTGAGGTGGCTCACACCTGTAATCCCAGCACTTTGGGAGGCTGAGGCGAGCGGATCAACTGAGGTCAGGGGTTCGAGACCAGCCTGGCTAACATGGTGAAACCCCATCTCTACTGAAAATACAAAATTACCCAGGCATGGTGGTGTGCTCCTGCAATTCCAGCTACTTGGGAGGCTGAGGCAGGAGAATCACTTGAACCTGGGAGGTGGAGGTTGCAGTGAGCCAAGATGGCACCACTGCACTTCAGCCTGGGCAGCAAAGTGAGACTCTGTCAAAAAAAAAAAAAAAAAAAAAAAAAAGAGGAGGGGGGGGGGGGGGAGGGGGAGAAAGACGAGAAGGAGGAGAAGAAGAGGAAGAAGAAGAAGGAGGAGGAGGAGGAGGAAGAAGAAGAAGAAGAAAGAAGAAGAAGAAAGAAGAAGAAGAAAGAAGAAGAAAGAAGGCGGCCGGGCGCGGTGGCTCATGCCTGTAATCCCAGCACCTTGGGAGGCCGAGGTGGGTGAATCACAAGGTCAGGAGTTCCAGATCAGCCTGGCCAACATGGTGAAACCCTGTCTCTACTAAAAATACAAAAAATTAGCTGGGCATTGTGGCAGGAACCTGTAATCCCAGCTACTCTCGAGGCTGAGGCAGGAGAATTACTTGAACCTGGGAGGCAGAGGTTGCAGTGAGCCAAGATCATGCCACTGCACACCAGCCTGGCAACAGAGCAAGACTTCATCTAAAAAAAAAAAAAATGCTTGTATATAGGGGCTTCTTGCTACTCTTTAAACCTGACACTGACATTTTTATAAGTCCAAGGTAGCCTGCCGGATGGTAAGAGACACTTGCCTTAGTTTCTTGGGCATCCCAGCCTATAATCAGCTATTTCCAGAAGCAGAGTTGCCTAGCTGACCTACAGTTAACCATGGATGCAGAAGTGAACACAACTGAGCTTAACATAAGAACTGCCCAGCTGAACCCAACCCAAATTGCTGACTTATAGTATCATGAGCTAAATAAAAGGCTATTATTTTAATCCGTGAAGCTTTTGTATGTGGGGTATAGGGTAGAATAGATGTGTTTGTTTGTTTGCAGTAATAAGCTAATTGGTATAGCAGTCATGGAGACTTATAAATTTGGACTTTAATCCACAGGTGTGTGGATATATTAAAGGATTTAAGCCATGGAACTGGTAGTATCAGATTTGTGTCTTAGAAAAATCACTGTTGGATACAGCCAATGAGATCATTATCTTGCAAGTTGTAAACAGGTGTGCAAATGAGTTCATGGGTAAAAATAGTACATACACATAGCCTGGAGATGCTTGGGACACAGTTTCAAGGCAAACCCTCAGATCAAACCTCTGAAAGCATCCAGTAATGGCATACTTTTAACAATATCACATCTGGCTATTAAAAAAAGAAATCTCCCAAGTACCCTGCCTCTGATAATCAGCCGAGGGCCTAGAAAAATTGACCAAAGCAGAATGACCTGGAAAGATAGTCAGAATGCACCAAGACCATGAAAGTTTCCCTTCTCTCAAAGAGAGACCTGGAACAGCAGTTCTTCAGGCTAATGTGGTTCCTATATCACAGACCTGGTCATAGACTCACAAAAGAGCCTTTTAAGAGATTCCCATAAGGAGGTAAACAGAGAAGTGCACAAAGATTAGTGTGTTTCTTCTTTAAGACATTATTTATAATGTGAAAAAGTGAATATTATAAATGTCCAACAATAGGAAAATGATGATATAAATTTTTATGTAACTACAAGGCTGGAAACTATGCAAATGTTAAAGTAGTGTTTTCAGGGTGACCGCACAGAAAACAGATAGCATTTTAACAAAATATGTATGGAGCATGGGAGAGACAAGTTTTCCACCAAAATCCATTCTCCCCTTTTACCTTTAATAATAGAATTCCAGATTTTTAGCTACACAGCTAGAAACATGGCTGCACAGCTAGAAACCTCATTTCTCACCCTCCTTGGCTGCTGGGGTGTGACCAGGTATCTGAGCTCTGGACCGTGGAATGTGACCAGGAGTGATGTGTGCTATTTCCAGATTGTCTCCAAGTAGTTGGCTGTTGGGTATGATTATGTAACTGAGTTTTGAACTATGGAGTGTTGCATGCCATTTCCAGATTGTCCCCAAGTATTTGTGGCCATGTTCACACATTTATCTTGTCCCCAGGTATTTGTGAATGTATTCACCTGTTTCTTTTGCCCATTCTTTATCCTGAAGGTTGAGTTGCAGATGTGACTACGGGTGCTAGAAGATATATCTTAGCCCGAGAGCTTATCTAGGGAGTAGTTTTCTCTTGTATTGATGAAAATGCTGAGCAGAGGAAATGCCTCACCAAAGCACAGGTGACCCATGAGCTACTGTGTGTTGAAGGGACATTGATTTGATGGTCAGTGCTTGGTGCTCAGGTGGACAGCAGAGAAAGCTCACACATAGTCTGCAGCAGAGTAATGGAAATCCAAGTCTTTACATTTTAGCCCAGCATCTTATCTCTTAGATTAACTGTGTCATTGTGAGGACTGCAAGTGGTTTGTGTTCAGGCCATTTCTTCTTTTACCCATTTCTGCTATCTCTGTTGACTCTGGGCTCTTCTACCATATATATGTACATATATATCTCAGGAATTGGCTCATGCAATTATGGAAGCCAAAAGGTCCCACCATATGCTGTTTGTAAGCTGGAAAACCAGGAAAGCTGATGGTATTCAATCCGAGTCCAAACGCCAGAGAACTAGGAGCTCCAATGTTTGAGGGCAGCAGAAGATGCATGTCCCAGCTCAGAGAGGGAGAATTCACCCTTCTTTCACCTTTTTGTTCTATTCAGGCCCTCAATGGATTGAATAATGCTTGCCCACACTATTGAGAGTGGATATTTTTACTCAGCCTACTGATTCAAATGCTCTCTTCTGGAAACATCCTCACAGACACACCCAGAAATAATGTTTCACCAGCTATCTAGCCATCCCTTATTCCAATTAAGTTGACACATAAAATTAACCATCACATCCTCTAAAATATTTTTATGTTGAAATTCTAGCCCCCAGTACCTTAGAATGTGACCTTATTCTTTAAAAGGATCCTTGCAGATGTAATCAAGTTAAGATAAGGTCATTAAGGTGGGCTCTAATCTAATATGGTTGGTATCTTTATAAAAAGACATGTAGACACACAAAGAAGATAGGCATATTGCATAGAAGACAGAGATTAAAGGGTAATAGCTGCAAGCCAAGGATTGCTAAGGATTTCCAGGAAGCAACCAGAAGCTAGGAAAAACCAAGGAAGGATCTCCCCACATGAGCCTTCAGAGAGAGAGCATGGCATTGCTGGCACCTTGGTTCTGGACTTCTAGCCTTCAGAGCTATGAGATAATAAATTTCTGTTGGTTTAAGGTAACTGGTTTTTAGTGCTTTTTTATAGCAGCCCTAGGAAACAGATGCAGTCTCTCTGGGCAACTATGTCTATGCAGAAATAGTCAAAGTAGGCAGAGCTGTCCAAGCAGTGAGCATATATAGGGCTCTGACCCCTTACTGAGGGCTCTGGGGAAGTGATCCTTGGCCTGGCTGCAGTCCTGACTTATAGGGTTCCCTTAAGCAATGCAGTCAGGATGGGCCAGACAAGAAAAATTGCAACATTTATTATTTAACACTGACTCCTACAAGGGTTATGGGGAAAATAACCACATCAATGGTACCTAGAAGACCTTTTTGGGTGGCCAAGCTAAGAGAATGCCGTATTCTTCATCATCTCTTTCATGGTATCATTCTTTTTCTACAACAAAACTCCTCCCAACTTGTACCTATAATTCCGGAGAAAGTGGAGCTAACGAGATAGATGTGAACATCGGCACCCAAAAAATTACGTTACCTTCTTTGCATGTGATATTCTTATTTAAATTTCATTACCATGAAGTGTGGGTTCTATTACCAGGCCAACCAGTAATAGAAAATAAACAGCATGGCTTTGACAAATGACTTACTCCACTTTGGCTGATTCCTATTGTGGTTTTGGCTACCCCCTTGCTTGTAATTAAAAGAACACACACGATTCCATAGTTTTGTCTTTTTCTCACCTTGCTTTCCTTTTCTCTTTGTCCAGAATCTCACTCCTTACCTTCCGGTTAAACCTGATTTGTGCATAGTGTTTCTACTGAATTTGCTAATTTATCTTTTTCATTTCTTCTAGCTGAACTTGATGCTGTTTTCCCTTCTCCTGCTCAACAGCCTCTCCCTCTGATAAACACTCCCACGATTCCCAAAGTTTTCATGTCTGTTTTGCTAGTGCCTGACATCCAGTCACATGATCTATATGGCATGTCTGGAGTTTGAATGTCTGCATGGCTATGAATTAACTCCATCACCATGTGGTAAATTTTTCAATAATTCCAGGAAGCAGGTTGCTTACATGTAAAATGAGATGCCCTACTTCATGAGAGCTGAATTTGATAATGTATTTGAAGCCTGACGCATATAGCCTTTGTATTTCTTATTTATCTAATGCTGCATAACTTACTAGCTTAAAGCAGTAAAAACCTGTTATCCTTCACAGTTTCTATGACTCAGGAATTCAAGAGCAGCTTTGCTGGGCTATTTAGGCTTGGAGTTTCTCATTAGTTTGCAATAAGATATTGGCTGGACTTGAAAATATTTGAAGGCTTGATGGCGGCTGGAGCATCCACTTTGAAGGCGGCTCTCTCACATGGCTCACTCACATGGTGCTGGCTGTTGGTGGCACACCTCATTTCTCTTCATGTGGGCCTCTGCATAGAGCTGAATGGATGTCCTCGTGGCTTGACAGCTGTTGTACCCCAGACAGAGAGCAATGAGAGAGAGAGAGGGAGAGACGCTGAATCTTTTTTATGACCTAATCTCTGATTTCTCAAAACATCAGCTCTGCCACATTCTTTTCATTGAAATTGAGTCACTAAGTCACTAAGATCAGCCCACATTTAAAATGAAGGGATTTAGATTCCACTATTTGAATGGAAGAGCATCAAAGAATTTACAGGCATATTTTAAAGCCACAACAAACTCTTAATAAATGTCAAGTTTTATTATAAATATAGTAGTATATATTTTGGGGATATATATCATATGTGTATACAAGTAAAAATATTTGTATATATATAAACTGTATGTACAATGTATCTCAATCTATCTATATCTGTAGTAAAAAGAGAAAGTACTGTTTTTAGAATTTATTTCATCTTGGGCTAGTACTCCCTTAACCACTGATGCTGAGGAGTATAGTGGAGTGTTAGAACAAAAATTTGGTAACTAAAAAGATCAGTCTCTTCCTCTTTTAAAAAATAGTTTATTGGCCAGATGCCGTGGCTCAGGCCTGGAATCCCAGCACTTTGGGAGGCTGAGGCAGACGGATCAGTTGAGGTCAGGAGTTTGAGGCCAGCCTGGCCAACATGGTGAAACCCTGTCAAAAATTAGCTGATTGTGGTGGCAGGCACCTGTAATCCCAGCTACTCAGGAGGCCAACGCACAAGAATCACTTGAACCTGGAAAGCGGAGGTTGCAGTGAGTCAAGATTGCACCACTGCACTCCAGCCTGGGCACTAGAGCAAGGCTCTATCTCAAAAAACAAGAACAAAATAGTTTTTAAAGATCCTCTCAGGTAAATAAGCTATTGCTTAAAAGCTCAAACTCCCTTTAGGCCTGGTATTTTCCATCTTAGGAAGTTATTCCTTTCTTCTTGGAAGGACCACACTCACTCAGCTTAGCTGGATCTGATTCCATAGCTCAGCTTTAGACACAGCTTCCTTTGTGTTAGCCCAGGCTTGGCCCCCATCTTTCTTCTTTGACTTTTCAATCTAAGTCATCCTTCATTGTCAAGTAATGACAGGAACTTAAGATACGTTATTTTTCCCTGAAATTTAGGTTTCTAGGCAAGTTACCAAAGGGTCATTTCACAGGGTAACTGCTAGCCGGCAATTCAAATTTTTGGAAAATAAATAATGGTATGAAATAAATAATTGTGGAAAACAGAATAATATATTTTTGTTTATTGATTTTCTTTCCTAAAGTACTGTAGAGAAAAATTGACTTTTTGGTATATGATTCTATGAATCTTTACACATGCATGCTCTGTATAACTACCTTCACAATCAGGATACAGAAAAGTGACAGCACTCCCAAAACTACCCTGATACTTCTTCACAGTCACATGCCCTGGATCCCATTCTAAACCCTAGCAATCAATGATCTGTTCTCCATCACTTTAATTTAGACATTTCAAGAATGTTACATAAAATAGAATCTTTTGAGATTTGCTTTTTTCCCTGCTTAGCATAATTCCTTTGAGATATATCCAAATTGTTGTATGTATCAGTAGTTTGTTCCTTTTTAATGTTGTATTGTATTCCATTGTATGGACATACCACAATTTGTTTTTCCACTTACCAGTGAAGTGTTACCAGGATACCAAGGGTTTGTCTAGGTCTCATTTCTCAGTGCACAGAAAGCTAATCACTGAGACAAAGAGCATTACCAGGGAAGTAGGCTTTATTCAGGTGCTGTAGCCAAGGAGATGGGAGATGAGTCTCAAGTCCATCTCCCTAGCCAACTAAAATCAGGGGTTTCTATGTAAGATAAGGAATGTTGTTAGGTATGAGGAAACAGGAATTAGGGAGTGGTAAGGAAGTGGAGGTGGAAAACAGGAATTAGGGGGAGTAAGGAAGAAAGTTGGTAAACAGGAAATAGGGAAGGGTAAGAGAATCATGTAAAGCAGGTGCAGTGCTCACACCTGTAATTCTAACACTTTGAGAGGCCAAGGTGAGAGGATCACTTGAGGCCAGGAGTTGAAGACCAGCTCTGGCGACACAATGAGACCCCATCTCTACAAAATAAAACAACAACATGATAGATAAGGTGTCTGGCATCTCATTGTCTAGGGGCAGCAACGTGGTGAGTTTCAGTGCCTCAGTTTCTTGCTCGAAGTCTGGTTTCCTGAGGAAGGAACTAAGACCATAAAACAAATTTAATTTTCAAGTTTTAAGACTGGTGGTGTCAATTTCTGTATTTATTCAAAAAGCTGCAAACATCAGTTCTGTGGGACAGTGAAGCTGGTTTCAGAAGGACACGAGTTATTTCCAGTTTTTGGCAATTGGGAATAGAGCTGCAATAAACGTTCATGTAGAGATTTTTGGGTGAATACAAGTTTTCATTTCTCGAAGGGGAAATGCCCAGCAATAGAAATGGTACCATATAGTACTTGTATGTTTAACTTTATAAGAAACTGCCAAGCTGATTTGGAAACTGGCTATATCATTTTCCATTTCTCAGCAATATGAAAGAGTTTCAGTTGCTCCAAATCCTCACTTGCATTTAGTTCTACGAGTACTTTTTATTTTAGCTATTTAATACATATGTAGTAGAATCTTATGCTTTTAAATTGCATTTTTCTAATGGCTAATTATGAAGAACATCTTTTCATATATATGTTTTCCATCCCCGTATCTTCTGTAAGCAAGTGTCTTCTTTTGCCCATTTTTAAATTGGGTTTTTGTTTTCTTGCTATTGAGTTTAGAGAGGTCATTATATATACATATATAAGTGCTTTGTCAGATATGTAATTAGAAGATATTTTCTCCTAGTTCATAGCTTGTCTTTTCACTTAATAATGTCTTTCACAGAGCAAAAGATTTTAATGAAGTCCAATTTATTTTATTTCATTTATTTATTTTCTGAGATTGGATCTTGTTCTGTCACCCAAGCTGGAGTGCAGTGATATGATCACAGTTCACTACTGCCTCCAACTCCTGGGCTCAAGACATCCTCCTGCCTCAGTCTCCTGAGTAGCTGGGTTTATAGGTGCACATCACCATGCCTGGTTGTATTAGTCGGATTTCACGCGGCTGATAAAGACATACCCGAGATGGGGCATCTACTAAAGAAAGAGGTTTAATGGACTTAACAGTTCCTCGTGACTGGGGAGGCCTCAAAATCATGGCAGAAGGTGAAAGCCATGCCTCACAGGGCACTAGACATGAGAACAGAGAGCTTGTGCAGGGAAACTCCCCCTTACACTAACCATTGGATCTTATGAAACTTACTATTGTGAGAACAGTACAGGAAAGACCTGCCCCCATGATTCAATTACCTCCTACCGGGTTCCTCCCACAACACATGGAAATTCAAGATGAGATTTGGGTGGGGACACAGCAAAATCATATCACTGGCCAGTTTTTTAAAACAATTTCTGTAGAGATGAGGTCTTGCCATGTTGCCCAGGCTGATCTTGAACTCCTAGGCTCAAGCAATCCTCCCACCTAGCCTCCCAAAGTGCTGGGATTACAGGTGTGAGCCACAAAGTCCAGCCAATTTATCAGTTTTAAAAATTATTTGTGCTTTTGTGTCTTTCGTAAGAACTACAGGCTTTCTATCTTCTAAGGTTTCTGATAAGAAACCTGTCATTCAAGTTGTTCCACCAGAGATAATGCATTATTTTTATCTGCTTTCTTCATTTTCTTTTCTTGTTTTTGTTTTTTTTTGTTGTTGTTGTTGTTGTCTTTTTTGTTGTTGTTTTTGAGATGGAGTCTCATGCTGTTGTCTAGGCTGTAGTACAATGGTACGATCTTGGCTCACCGCAACCTCTGCTTCCTGGGTTCAGCAATTCTCCTCCTTCAGCCTCTTGAGTAGCTGGAATTATAGGCACCTGCCACCATGGCCAGCTAATTTTTGTATTTTTAGTAGAGATGGGGTTTCACCATGTTGGCCAGGCTGGTCTTAAACTCCTGACCTCAGGTGATCTGCCTGCCTTGGCCTCCAAAACTGTTGGCAATGCAGGCGTGAGCTACCACACCCGGCCTCTCTGACTGCTTTTTTAAAAAAAGTTTTTGTCATTAGTTTTCAGCTGTTTGATTAACTGGGTGTGGATTTTTTGGGGGGTTATTCTGTTTGAGTTTTGTTTAACTTCTTGAATCTATAGTTTAAATCTTGTGCTAATCTTGGGAATTTTTTAGTTATTATTTCTTTAAATATATTTTCAACACCATACTCTTCTTTCTCTTTTTCTGGGATTCCAGTGATCTTAATTTTAGATCCTTTTCGTTGCTCCACAGGTCCATGAGATTCTGTTAATTTTTGTTTTCCTCTTTGTTCTTTGGGTGGGATGTTTTCTTTTGATCTGCCTTTTGGTTCAGTGATAATTTATCTCTTTTCCAATCTGCTATTGTGCTCAGTTAGCAAGTTTTTAAAAAATTTATTTTGTGTTTATTTATATTTTTTATTTCTAAAATTTCAATTTTATTCTTCTATATATCTTTTAGTTCTTTGCAGAGATTTTCTGTTTTCACAGTTGTTTGCTATTTGCTATTCAAGAACATTTGCTATTTCTTGTTATGACATTCATATAATAGCTACTTTGAGATTTGTTGGAAAATCCAAGTACAGTTATACACACTGGTATTATAAGGCCACAGACAGAGTAGCTTAAGCAACAGAAATTTAAAATGTTAGCAGGTTTTGTTTCTTCTGGGACCTCCCTCGTTGGCTTGCAGGTGGCTGTCATCTCTCAGTGTCTTCACATGATCTTTTCTCTGTGGGTGCATCCTTGGAGTCTCTTTCTGTATATCCTCTAATCTCCTCTTTTTAGAAGGACGCTAGCCATATTGGTCCTATGCCATACTGGTCCTCACCCTAATAACTCCTTTTAGCTCAATTACTTTTTCAAAGGCCATATCTCCAAATACAGTTGAATTTTGTGCTACTAGCCCTTCAACGTACAAATTTTGGGGGAACACAATTCAGCCCATAATACCTTGTCATCTTGTTGTTGCTATCTGTTGAGTGTTTTTTCCTTGTGTAGTTGAGATTTTCCTGGTTCTTCATGTGCTGAGTAATTTTGCATTGTGTCCTGCACATTTTGACTGTTATAAGACTCTTGGCTTTATTCAACTCCTATTGAAAACACAAATATTTTTGTCTCAGCAGGCAGCTGACCTGGTTAGTTTCAGGCTCTAAGTTTTAAACTGACTTCTGTGGTCTATAATTTTATTGTTGTTGTTGTTGTTTGTTTGTTTGTTTGAGTCAGTCTTTCTCTTTCACTCAGCCTGGAGTGCAGTGAAGTAATACTGGCTCACTCACTGTAAACTCTATCTCCTTGATTCAAGCAATTCTCCTGCCCCAGCCTTCCAAGTAGCTGGGATTACAGGCATTACCCAACCACACCTGGCTAATTTTTATTTTATTTTATTTTATTTTTGTATTTTTAGTAGAGATGGGGTTTTGCCATGTTGGCCAGGCTGGTCTTGAACTCCTGACCTCAGGTGATCCGCCTGCGTTGGCCTCCAAAAGTGTTGTTGGGATTACAGGTGTGAGCCACCATGCCCAGCCAGTGGGCTATAGTTCTGATGTCAGTTTCATTTCTAAAGGCTTCACAGTTCTAATCAAATCTGTCTCATATGTGCCTCACTTAGGAGTGGGCTTGTGACCTGGGCAGTGTCTGTCTACATGTTTAGTTCTTAAACTTGTTGGTGTGTTGATTAGGGCCAGACCCATGCATACATAAATTTGAGGTAAACCATGGAGTTCATAAGCAACTTTATGGGGTTACTTTCTTGATATCCCCCCTCTTTGCAATCTGTTGGTGCTTGTTCCATGGAAGTCTCTATTTGGTTTCTTCTGCTAGGGAGCGGAGGCTTCAGTATTCCCACTCTGCTACACATAACCAGAGCTAACTGCTGGGAGGATAAAGAAAGAATAAAAATTAAGGGAGAGCCACTTCATGTCTTTGGAATTATAGCTCCACTGATCAAAAAGGAAGGTCCCCCAGAATCCCCCCCCTCCAGTGGGGCTCCTGTTGGAGGCCTCTGCCATCACTGCTGTGGAATTGCTTGGGGATCCTGGTGTGAGAAAACAAAGAGTGAAAGAAAAAGAGCGAATTATGCACTCTTACATGAGTGTTAGAAGTTTGCCTTTCATACCTTGAGGCAGAACAAAGGGTTTCCCCTGGAGCTCTCTGGGTGTTCTGGTGCTCCTTTCTGGGTTTCAGGCCAGAGAATACCAGAGGAGAAAAAAATAAAAATTCACCACAGGATCGGTGGTACTTTAAACTTAAGAGTGCCTTCCCAATCTTCCTGCTATTTAATTTTCAGAGTCCTCAAGTAGCTGTTCCACACAGCTGCCATGTTCTGTCCAGGTTTCATAGCTGCAGTGGAAGCTGTCAGTGTGGCAGACAGGGTAGACTGTGCTTATCCCAAGAACTGGAACCTCCGAAATCAAAGCAACATTAAAATTGAATTTTAAAAATAATTGAAACCTGTTTTTGAATGCTAAAGTTTTTTTCTTCTTCTTCTTTTTTTTTTTTTTTGAGACAAGGTCTTGCTCTGTCAACCAGGCTGGAGTGCAGTGGCCTGATCTCGGCTCACTACAATCTACCCATTCTGGGTTCAAGCGATTCTTGTGCCTCAACCTCCTGAGTACCTGGGATTATAGGCACCCCCCACCCCCCGCCACCACACCTGGCTAATTTTTGTATTTTTAGTAGAGACAGGGTGTCACCATGTTAACTAGGCTAGTCTCGTACTCCTGGCCTCAAATAATATGGCGCCGTCAGCCTCCCAAAGTTCTGGGATCACAGGCGTGTGCCATCGCATCCAGCCAAATGCTTAACTCCAATAAACATAATTAGGAGAGGATGAATATATGGGTAGAAGTTTAGGTGAAAATAGGAATTCTGAAGATGTCTAAAAATTTATAAAAGCTTTTGAGAATACTGGCACTCATTGTGTCTGATTTTAGATAAAGCTGTATACTTCCAGCTGGGCACAGTGGCTCGTGCCTGTAATCTCAGCACTTTGGGAGGCTGAGGCTTGAACTCAATGAGTTTGAGACTGGCCTGGGCAGCCTAGCAACACTTCGACTCTACAAAAAAAAAAAAAAAAAATTAGAAATAGTGTCACAGGCCTGTAGTCCCAGCTACTCTGGAGGCTGGAGTAAGAAGATTGCTTCAGCCCAGGAGTTGGAGGCTACAGAGATAGTTCCACTGCACTCCAGCCTGGACAACAGAGCGAGACCCTGTTTCAAAACAACAAATAAACAAACAAAACAACAAAAAACAAAGAAACAAAACATGAATGGTTTGCAGGCAAATGACTAATACCATCCATGTGCTTATAAAAATAATTATTATTTTAAAATGATTAATTTTTAAGCTCATAAAAAAAGGAGTAGGGAAAAGGAATATTTATGGGTAATATAAGAGTGAAACAAGAGAAATGGAGTTTAAAAGGATGTGTGTGTATGTTAATATGTTGATGCTTAACTAAAGTAGAGTTAACAGTAAAGGACCATGGTAAACAGAAGAGGAAAGCCACTGGAAGTGCTGAAATCCCTTTAATAAGATGAAGGTATGAAAAAAACATGTATCAGTCAATTCTTTGCTGGCCATATGGTGGCACTGTTGGCATGAGACAGTTTGGTTCATTTGTTTAGTAAAATGGATTTGTACACTATATTGCTGATTTTAACTAAACTAATCCTCTTAAAAATACACAGGTCATTTAAAAATATTTCCTGCAAAGAAACTTCAGGTTAAAATAATACTAATAATTCAAGCTGCAGAGAATAACAAAGAAATGGAAGAACAAGATGCCTCTCTTCCTGGTTTGAACTCTTTTTCCAGCCACATTGTGAGAAAAATATCAATGGCTATTGGTGATATGCTACTTAGCAGAATTAAAAAAAATAATATATATCCATTTACTTGATTCCTTTTAGATAACAGGAACATTTTGGTAATAAATAAAAAATAGTCTTTTGAAGAAAACCCATGCTTTTAAAAATTTTGAAACATTTAAATGTATTTATCATTGTGAGATTTTGTTCCTGAGACTACAACTGCCATTTATTACTTAAAAACTTTTAGTATTTCAACACTAAGTTTTTGAAACTGAATTTTCTGTTTAAAAACCTTTCAAATGAATACATAGGTTTTGAAACAATTTATAAAAAATAAATTATTAAATACCTTCCATTAATTTGCAAAGAATATTTGTATTACATAATATGGAAATTTATTGGTCAACTATCAACATAAAACTTAGAATTACTGGTAGATAGGGCCAAAAACAAGAGCTGATGATTTAATGATTAAAGCTAATATGATAACTTGTATGTGGGTATGCCTTTTCTATATGGACCGATGCTTCTTTGTAAAGTATGTTTTTAACTATGGAAGTCATTAAAATTACAAAAATGAAAATGCATTTAGAACTAGGCTATAAAATCATTTTATCACAAAATGTTGTTTCCAGACATTTAAAGACAGTAAAGCATACTGAATCATGTCTGTCTTGCTAAAATTAACTAATATTTTTAGTTAAAGAAAAGAAGTTTTATATATTAATAAAAAACTAAAATTTAAAAATTAAGTGAAAAAATTTTCTTGTTGGTGTGTTTTATTAATGGCACAATCAATGATTGTATGTGACTCTATACATTTTACTGTGAATCAGGTGCTGTTTTATTTATTACTAAGATACCACATGACCATTTATAGGTACTGTTTTAAATACTTTACATATAGCAATTATTTTAGTTCTCACAATACCTAATAATGATTATACTGGTCTCCCTATTTAACAAATAGGCAAAATGAAGCATAGATAGGTTAAGAAACAAGCATGACACCAACTAGCTAATAAGTGACAGAATCAAGATTTATTACCACAGTAATGCATACATTTAATTTACATATAAATTATTACATTTCCAAACCAATAAAAAGGCCAATGAAAGTATGAGATCAAAGTTTGGAGACCATTGGTCTAAAGCTAATAGGCATGGTGGCAAGATAAAATATGTTCATGCAAAGCTCAACCCAACATTTAGTATAATATATTAACATTTATAAACCATGTGCATGATTTTATTTAATTTCCACAGTGACCTTCGAAGTTGTCATGTTAATCTCAGAAACACAGCATAATAAAGATAATGTCTAATGGAGCCTGACAGACCTGGGTATAAAGTTTAACACTACCACTCCCCACATCCATGACTTAGGTATTTCCTAACCTCTTTGAATTTCATTTTTTCTTGTTTTAAACAAGAAACACACACATCTTACAGAGTTACTGTAGTATTTAATGGCATAACATAATATAGGGTAATAGTTAAGAATGTAGATTCAGGAGTTGGACTGTCTTTAACTTATTAGTTACAAGTTTCTTTGTTTAGCTCTAAATATTCTCTCTGACTTAGCTTTCTTGTCTGAAATATGGGGCTAATGATATCACCCACCTTACAGAGTTTTTTTGTATGGATTGATTCATATAATATATTAAGGACTTAGAACCTAAAAAATAATAAATGATGGCTATTACTCATAAATATAAAATACTTAGCCCATGGTAGACACTCAATAAATAGCAATTATTTGTAGTCATTATACCCATTGAGAGTTTTATTCAAAATTATACTATTAAGAAGCATCCAGGCCTCTTACCTCTGGATCCCATGCTATCAGCAGCTAGTGTTTACATGCATGGATAATTCCCTTCTGAGGGATGTGGCAAAATGTGTTCTCAGGGAGAGAGCACTTAGGCTTGAGCTAATCAAGAAAGGCTTCAAATTAGTACTGAGAACTGAGCAGGATTTGGAGAGGTGGAAATCACGGAGGAGGTAATTCCAGCAAGAAGGAATTGTACAAGACCAAAAGACAGGAGCTAAAAAGTATGTCTGAGGGAGAGTGAGTAAAATGTTTGGGCTGGGGCTGGGCAGAAAGGCTCTTCAGCACTTTGGGAGACTGAGACTGGGGCACCACTTGAGTTCAAGAGTTTGAGGCCAGCCTGGGAAACATAGCAAGACCCCATCTCTACAAAAAAAATTAGGAAAAGTTAGCTGGGCATGGTGGCATGTCTGTAGTTCTAGCTGCTCGGGAGGCTGAGGTGGAAGTTGCACTTGAGCTCAGGAGTTTGAGGAAGAAGTGAGCTGTAATCATGCCACTGTACTCTAGCCTGGGTCACAGAGCAAGACTCTGTCTCTTAAAAAAAAAGTTTTATATCTATATATATGTATGTGTGTAAATATATATGTGTTTTATATATATATGTATAACAAGATGTATTACATATAACAAGATGTATTATATATATAAAACAAGAAGTATTTTATAGATATAAAACAAGATACACACACACACACACACACACACACACATATATATATAAACCAGATATATAATTATGTATATAATAAAATTTTGGGGCTTGAGTAGACCTACATTTTAGAAAAATTAACCTGGTAAAATTAGAACAGAAAAAAAAGTACCCACAAGACGTGAGAAGAAGAAGGCTATTGTGCCCATCTAGACAAGAGTGGTAAGAACCTGGAACTAAGGGAATCACTGAGGGAACGGAGAAGAGGAAACAGATGAAAGATAGCATTTTAGGGGAAAAGTCAGCAGAGTTTGGAAACTGATTAAATGAAGGATGAGCAAATGAAGTAGACAGAATGACAAGACACCAGTAATCTCACTGTGGTTGGTGTGGCGTAGATGATGACATTGAGAAATAGGAAAGTAATTTTTAGATGGGCAATGATAAGCTAGACTTTTTAACATTGAATTTGAATAACAGAAACATTTGAAGTGAACATGTCCTGAGACATGTTCTGAAAAACTTAGCTTGCTCAGGTCTAAAGCTAGAGAGTTGGGGGTCATATGGAGAGAAGAAATAATTGAAGGAGTTCTTTGTTATCCAAGAAAGATTTAGAGTGGAAAAGGCCATTTAAACAAATTCATTCAGAATCAGACCAATATTTAATAATCAATAGTGGAAAACTGGCGAAATTGGTACTTAAAGGGAACTAATAATTACAATTATCTGTTTTATATTTAAAACAATTTATATTTATATTGTAATTTCAACAAGCCACTAATTCTTATAGTGAACACATAATTAACTTTTTTGTAGTTAGTACAATATAACCAACAAATATGCATAGTAGTCTGTTATGAAAACCTTCACTCATTTTACATTTAAACAACATATAGGAACATATTTTCATATTGATTGGAGCTTTATCTGGACTTTCACACACAATCCTCACAGAGAGCAAAGAAACCAGTTTCAGCCTCTTTAAAGTGGAGTGAAAATGTAAAGACAATTTTAGCAGGCAATCTGAAAAAAAGCATAATATCCTTTTATGATTTAAAAAGTAAACTTTTTTTAAAAAAAGTTGTGGACTAGCCATGGTAACTCATACCTGTAATCCCAATGCTTTGGGAGGCTGAGGCCAGGGGATCCCTTGAGTCCCGGAGTTCAGACCAACATGGGCAACACAGTGAGACCCCATCTCTATAAGAAATTTTTTAAAAATTTGGCAGTAGAGCAGTGCTATAGTCCTAGTTAATCAGGAGGCTGAGGTGGGAGGATTGCTCGAACCCAGGAGGCTGCAATGAGCCATGATCACATCACTGTACTCCAGCCTGGGTGGGAGTGAAAACCTGACCCCCCCAAAAAAAAATTTGTGGTAAAATACACTTAACTTAAAATTTACTATCTTAACTATTTTAAATGTACAATTCGCTAATGTTCAAAATACTAACTTTGTTGTGCAATCAATCTCCAGAACTTTTTCATCCTGTAAAACTGAAACTCTATACCTGCTAAACAACATTTACAATTTCCCCTTCACTCCAGTCCCTGGAAACCACCATTGTACTTCTTTTTCTATGAATTTGACTACTCTAGATACCCACTTTAAGTGTAATCAATTATACAGTATTTGTGTTTTTGTGACTGGCTTATTTCATTTAGTATACTATCTTCTAGGTTCATCCATTTTGTAGTATATACTCGATTTCCTTTCTTTTCAGAACTGAATAACAGTCCATTGTATGAATATACCACATTTTCTGCCTCCATTGGTATTTAGTCGGCAGAGATGCTAGATGCTCTGAACAGGTTTGCACAAAGAGCTGTCCAGCCCCAACCAGTGCTGTAGCCACTGATAAACAAATGCTAGGCTATGAATGACACTAGCAGCAGCCAAATGAATAGATCTGCATTGTTTTAAATACTTTATTTGCATTATCTAATTTAACCTAACCATGACATTTTGGGGATAGATACTACCTCCGTTTTTATGAATAGCCTAAAAAGCATAAAGGAGTCTCTCAAGATTAAACTGCTAGTAAGTGGCAGAACCAGATTTTCAACAGCGTCCTCAGTCTCACTCCTAAATGTATGCACAATACTAATCACTACCTAGCCTCTTAAACTAAAGATAAAATGGAACCTACAGATCAACTTTGAGCTACCAGAGGGCAAAAACAATGATTCATTCACTTTTCTTCTTTTTACCTAGTACAAAGGTTGCAATGCTTTTAAGTGTAGTTTTATTTAATCTAATCTTTCTCATTTTTACAGATAAAACTGCAGTTGGAGAAGGTTAAATCATTCTAGCATGTGGCAGATCTGAGATTAGAATACAAGGAAAGGAGCTGACAATTTGTACACAACCACCTACTCTACCAGCCTATCTTAGTTTACCTACTTTCCTGATCCCTCAGAGACTGTGGCATCTATTTATGCCAGAGATTGGCAAGCTTTTTCTGTAAAGGGCCAGGTAGTAAATATTTTGGACTTTGCAGGCCATATGGCGTCTGTCACAACCACTCAGCTCTGTTCTTTTAGTAAAAAAGTAGCTACAGGCAATTCCTAAATGCATGGGCACACTTGTATTCCTATTAAAAGACTTTATATACAAAAATAAGTGATGAGCCAGATTTGGTCCACGGACCATATTTGGCTGACCCTTGGTTAACCTCCCCTGATGAACTTTGTCTTTTTAGATTTGTCTATACTTGTATCATCATAGGTAGCTTGGAATAAGACTGGTGAGCGTTTAGAGCAGTATTCCTCAAACGGATTGTTCACTGGATTACTGGGGAATGGTGTTAAAAATAGATTCCTGAGTCTCACTCCTAGAGATTCAGATTCAGAATGTCTGGGGAAAAGCGTGGCATTTGTATCTTTTGTCCCTGGTTCTGATGTAAAACAGTTTGAAAACCAGAAGTTAACAGCCTCGGTAGATAATTTTGCAAATGAATAATGTTAAATAAGTCTCCGTGTAATTTCAATGTCACCCACAATCTAGCTCTATGCCAGAACTCTGATTTACTAAACAGAATGTCAATTTCATCTTTTTTATTTTAATTATTATTATTTTTTGTAGAGACAGAGTCTTGCTATGTTGCCCCAGCTGGTCTCAAACTCCTGGCCTCAAGCACTCCTCCTGCCTAGGCCTTTCAAAATGCTGGGATTACAAGCAGAAGCCACTGCAGCTAGCCTATCTTTCTTTTTTATTTTTGTTTTTCTTTTTTTTTCTTTTTGAGGTAGGGTCTTGCTCTGTGGCCAAGGCTGGAGTGTAGTGGCACGATCACAGCTCACTGTAGCCCAGAATGCCCAGGCTCAAGCAATCCCCCAACCTCAGCATCCCCCATAACTGGAACGGCACATGTGGGCCACCATGCCTGGCTAAGTTTTGTAATTTTTATAGAGAGAGTGTTTCACCATGTTGCCCAGGCTGGGTCTCGAACTCCTGGGCTCAAGTGAGGCCATCTGCCTGCATTAGCCTCCCAAAGTGCTGGGATCTCTGGCCTGTCTTAAAACCCTTACATCATTCTGCCCTTTCCCCATGTATTCAGAGGCAGACACATATAATTAAAAACAATCGCCATTGGAATTCTAATGAGCCATAAGCTAATGTAAGGATATTTATTCAGTTGACTGCAAGTACCAGTAAAATCTTGTTTTCAAAATGGTGTGAGCATAATCCAATTTAGGTCTTTTAACCCCTGGTGATTTTTGTTTCATGTTGCTTTGTAATGGGTGGAAACTAGGCATGGTTGCTGGGTACTGACAAAGCAAGAATAGGAGAGAAATAGCACTGCCCCCACCACAGGCAACGAATCACTAAATCTCCATAACCACAGGGTGGCTCTACATGCTTCTGTTCTTAATCGAATTGTTTCCCCGAATAGAATGAGTGCTTATTTTGCATCAACATGATTCTATTACTCGATGATTGTTTACACAGCCAGCTAAATTAAAGTTATTTCAGCTTCCACATCATCCACAGGTATCCCTATGACCAAGGAATAATAGTGGCTAAATGTATTATTTTCCAAGAAAAGGCAGAAAAGATAGTCCCACACTCCCTGCATTAATGTGAATGAGATTGTGGGGAGGACCTCGCCACAGAAATGGTGTTATGACCTCGGTGCATCATGTCAGAGGAAGCTACATAATGTCAATACATCTTATGACCGTTGAAGTGAAATGTGATCACTTGGTTAAGGTGGTATCTGCCACGTTTCTCCACTGTCATGATTTAAATTTTTTCTTTGTAATTAATCAGCCTCTTGTGGGGCCATACTTTGAGGCTATACAAATTAATTCAGTCATCTAAATTGTTTCTTCTCACAACGCTTCTGACATCAAATATGTGGGGTATTTTTTTTATACCAACAACCAGTTCTCCAACTATCTGAACATAGTTGAGTGTCCTACATTTCACTTTAATTCTGACAGTAACTACCTGTAATGGTTATTGCCGAGTTTAAAATGAGGAAACTGAGACCAGCATAAGAAAATTAAATGCCAATTTATTCAACTCCCGGGTGAGATTCCATGGTCCCGTGGAAAGGGGCCAGGGAAGTCGCGCCTGATTTCCCGAGGCGTGGGGTTTTTATGGCGAGTGAGTGTCTTGATTGGTTATGAGGGAACAGGACGTGGACGGGGCAAGCTGCTATTGGTAGGTAGGCGGGATTTCTGGTGAGTGGGCCGCCCAGGGGGAGTGGGACCTGGATGGGGCAAAATGCTATTGGGCAGGTTTTGGAGGGGCTTCTTTTAAATTTTAGCAGGGTTTTCCAATGGCGGGCTAGGTGTCGAGTGCAGAGTTTAGCGTTGAGTGCAGATTCTGGTGCGGAGTGCAGAAGTGGGCATTGGGGAAGCCACATGTCAGAGTTAGATGCTGAGTGCAGGGCTTGGTGTCGAGCTCGGAGTGGTGACGTAGTTCTCAGGCGGGGAGAGGGATGGGCGTATCCAAGCTCCCGGTAAGGCAACCAGCCTTACACTACCTGAGCTTTGTGTTAGACCTGAGGTCCCCAGTCCCTGGCCAAAGACTGGTAAGAGTCTGTGGCCTGTTAGGAGTGGGGCCACACAGCAAGAGGGGAGGTGGGACAGCAAGCATTATGGCCTGAGCTCAGCCTCCTGTCAAATCAGCCTCAGCATTATATTCTCATAGGAGCTTGAACCATATTGTGAACTGTGCGTGCAAGGGATCTGAAGTAGAACAGTTTTATCCCAAAACTATCCTCACTCTCTCACCTCACCACTCTCCCACCTCCACTTCCCACCCTACTCCCCCCAACTCCTTCCACAAAACCAGTCCTTGGTGCCAAAAAGGTTGGGGACCATTGTGTTAGATGACTCACTCTCATAAGATTACCCTTACTTCTGATGCAAGCTGCAAATATGGGATCCCCAGGGTACCCACACTCTGTCAGTCTTGGTTACAAAGTCAGGAGATTCCCCCCACACCACCTTCAGGTTTGGTTATTTGCTAGAATGACTCACAAAACTCAGAAATAACAGTTGACTTACTAATTTATTATAAAGGATGCAATTCAGGGACAGACAAATGAATGAGAGGCATAGGGCAAGGTCTTGGAGAAGAACCATAGAGCTTCCATGCCCTCTCTGGGGGCCACCCTTCCAGCACCTTAATGTGTTCGTACACCAACCAGGGAGCACCCCAAACCCCATTGCCTATGGATTTTTATGAAGCTTTAATTACAAAAGCATGATTGATTAATATATAGACCACTGGTGATTAACTCAATCTCTAGCCCTCTCCTTTCCCTAGAGGCCCAAAGAGAAAAGTTCCAACCCTCTAATCACATGGTTGGTTCCTCTGGTAACCAGACCCCACGCTGCGGCTATCTAGGAGCCCATCAAAAGTCACCTCATTAGCATAAGGCCAGATATGGTTGAAAGGAGCTTAAAATGAATGGGAAAAGATGCTTCTATTTCCCCATCACTCAGGAAATTACATGAGTTTTAGGAGTTCTATAGCAGGGATGGAGAAAAAAACAACCAAATATATATTCTTTGTTATGCCATGGTTGGTTTTGAGGAAATATAAAAATTAGATACATTAAACTAGGTACATATAGATGGGGGTGTATCAAAGAAATTAATGGTGAAAGTGATTTACCACAAATTGATTCCAAAACTCCTAACTTAATACAGAGAAAATGGCTCACCTAAAGGCTATTAAAAAATAATAATAATTGAGAGGCTATTAGGCTGAGATGGTGTCTGATATTGTCTAGCTGTGTCCCCACCCAAATCTCATCTTGAATTGTAATTCCCACAGTTCCCACGTTTTGTGGGAGGGACACATTATGGGGTAATTGAATCATGGGGGCAGGTCTTTCCCATGCTGTTCTTTTTATAGCAAATAAGTCTTACAAGATCTGATGGTTTTAAAAAGGAGAGTTTCCCTGCAAAACTCTCTCTTTGCCTGCTGCCATCCACTAAGATGTGACTTGCTGCTCCTTGCCTTCTGCCATGATTGTGAGGCCTCCCCAGCCATGTGGAACTGTATGTCCAATAAACCTCTTTCTTTCATAAATTGCCCAGGCTGGGGTATGTCTTTATCAGCAGCATGGAAACGGACTAATGCTAGTCACAATTCATTGTGAATGGAAATATCCTAGGAAAACAAAACTTAAGCTTAACCAATTAGAAATTGTCAACTTCTAACTAGAAACTTTCCACATTAACCTATCAAGATTTTCTTTGCCTTGCTTCCATGAACACAATATAAAAGAGTACCCTCACACCCTGAACTGTTCTTGGTGGTGCCTGATTTATGTATTCCTGTCTGCTTCATAAATTCTACTTTGAGACTATGCAAACATCCTGTTTCTCATCATACATTTGCCCATTAATTTCATCATCCATCAATGATTCTTCTCTACAACAATCATTGCTGAAAAATTTTAATGCACCTAAGGTTATTTTCTAACAAGGCAACCAAAATGTTAGTCTCAGAATATGGATGACCCTCAGCTGGCTCATTTTCTCACTGCAGATTGCTTGACTCCTTCCTGATCACCCTCACAATTTATTATCTATCCCTAGATTGTGGCTTTTGATTATGTTTTTGTTCTAGAGCCATAATTTATTCATGTCTTCCTCTTCTTCCATTCATGAAAATAATTATCCTTGGTAAGTCAGCTTTGCTCTTTCTCCCATTCTCTAATGAGAGTCTGTTTTCACTTCTCGGCTCATGGATTTTCTAGGATACAAAATCATAAGAATGAATTGAGAGATAGGAATGAAGCAATGAGCACAAAGGGAAAGGATTTTTGTGGACTGAGTTAGTTTCTAAGCTGTCCTTTGACAAGAAAAGCTAAGAAGAAAATTTTGAAAAGTATCAGAAATGCTGTCAACATAAATGATAAAGAGCTAATATTTGAGTAGCAAGCCAAAAAAAAAAAAAAAAAAAAAAGCCTGATTAACTTAATACCTGTAGCCTCTTTGGGAAGTGTATGTACGTATGTATCCATGTATGCTATGGTTTCAATGTGTCCCCTAAAGCTTATGTTTTGGAAGCTTGCTTCCCAGTGTGTTGA
Organism: Sapajus apella; assembly: GCF_009761245.1. NCBI lineage: Eukaryota > Metazoa > Chordata > Mammalia > Primates > Cebidae > Sapajus > Sapajus apella. The sequence goes on from NW_022436943.1 coordinate 49,966,533, forward strand.
TGTTGGAAGAGGGATCTAAAGGTAGGTGTTTGACTCACATGGGCACCACCCTCACCAACAGACTAATGTTGTCATTGTGAGAGTGAGTTCCTTATCATGGGAATGGGTTCTTTATACAAGAACAGGTTTGGCCTCCTTTTGTGTCTCTTTCTTGCTGTCTCTTGACCTTTTGCCTTCTTCCATGGTATGACACATCAAGAAGGCCCTTGCCAGATGCCGGCAACTTTTTCTTGGACTTTCCAGTCTCTAGAACTATGAGAAATAAATTTCTGTTGATTATAAATTACCCAATCTGTGGCATTATGTTACAGTAGCACAAGATGGACCAAGACAATGTATTTAACGTTTTTGAAAATAATTTTAAGACTTAAAAAAATCTTGAAGACTAGGAAACTTGAAGAAAATTCTGAGAAACTTTTTGCCCAGCTTCCCCTAATGTTGACATTTTATATGTTACAATTATTGAAATCAGGAAATTAACATTGATGTAATATTATTAATGAATCTACAAAACTTACTTGCAATTTATCAGTTGTCTCTCTATTACCATTTCTCTGGGCCAGGATTCAATCCAGAATTCCACATTGACTTCATTGTCATGTCCGCTGAATCATTTCAGTCTGTGACAGTTGCTCAAACCGCCTCTTTTTCTCTTTCTTTGTTTTCATGATCTTGACACACTTTTTTTTTTTTTTTTTTTTTTTTTTTTTTTTTTTTTAATACAGGGTCTTGCTCTGTCACAGAGGCTAGAGTGCAGTGGCATGATCTTGGCTCACTGCAACCTCTGCCTCCTGGGTTCAAGCAATTCTCATGCCTCAGCCTCCTGAGTAACTGGGATTACAAGCGTGTGCCACCACACCCAGATCTTTTTTTTTTCTATTTTTAGTAGAGATGGGGTTTCACTGTGTTGACTAGGCTAGTCTCAATCTCCTGACCTCAGGTGATCTACCTGCCTTGGCCTCCCAAAGTGCTGGGATTACAGGCGTGAGCCACAGCGCCCAGCCTTGACACTAAAATAAACTGTTTCCTTTAGGAGTTTATTTAATTTGTGCAGACTGGGCCACATGGGCTCCTGAAATACAGACATTTTATCTTTGATTTAGCATCTGTTAAAATGTTTTCTTGCTTTGTTCCTCTCTGTGTGTAAGCCAACAAGTTATTAACTGTGACCTTGGGCAAGGCACTTAAATTCACTCAAACATATGAATGTAAAATAATATAACTTACCCAAAAATAATTTCCAATAGTAAATGAGATTATGTATCTGTTGAGTATAGTATGGTGCCTGGCAATAAATGAGTATGTACTGTGTTAAGTTTAATAAATATTTAGTAAAGGATTTCATTTTCCTCTAAAATCTTTGCAGAGCACAACTATTTAAATAAAAGTGGCTCTTCTTCATGATGGTTCTTCTGTGTTTGTGCCTGGGGGCTCTGAAGACCCACCCTTAACTGTCGTGTCCTCAATTATGGCACAACACCATTACACAGAAGCATGAGCCATTTTAATTTAGCTCCTTGTGCAAATGTTTATAAAATCCACCGTCTCTTCACCTCTGAAGCCCTTGCCCTAACCCAGGGCCTCATCTCTTATCTGGGCTTGGGCAACAGTCTTCTAACTAATCTTCCTGCCTCTGGTCTTTCTCTTCCAACTCATTCTCTACACAGTTGCTGGTTGATTCTCATTGCATTGTAATCTGTTTCATGTAATTTTCATGGTTAAAAGCATTTTTCTTTCTTTCTTTCTTTCTTTCTTTCTTTCTTTCTTTCTTTCTTTCTTTCTTTCTTTCTTTCTTTTTTAAATCCACATTGCTTAAGGGTTTTAAGCCTCTCATTCCCCTACATTTGCCCTTTTTCTGAATACTGCTTGGATTTTGGGCATGTTATTCTACTGGCCTAGAGCTCCCTTCCCTGTCTTTCAGCTTGGTGAAATCCTTGTGAAATTTAGCTTTTATGCTACCTACTTTGAGATGGCTTCCCTGACTTTGCTTCCACCTCCCAATGGCATTCTAAATAAATTTCCATCCTAGCTTTAATGCTACTATTATTAAAATTACCTTTGTTTACACCTCTTTTCTTCCTTCCTTCCTTCCTTCCTTCCTTCCTCTCTCTCTCTCTCTCTCTCTCTCTTTCTTTCTTTCTTTTGTTATTATTTGACACAGGGTCTTACTCTTTCTCCAAGAGTGCAGTTGTGCCATCGTGGCTAAATGCAGACTTGAACTCCTGGGGTGAAGCGATCCTCTCACCATAGGCTTTCGAGTAGCCAGGACCACAGACACAAGCCACTATGCCTGGCTAATTTTAAAACCTTTTTTGTAGACACAAGGTTTCCCTACACTTCCCAGGCTGGTCTGTAACACGTAGATTCAAGCAATCCTTCCACCTCAGCCTGCAAAGTGCTGGGATTACAGGCATAAGCCGCCATGCTTGGCCCTGCCTTTTCTTTTCCATGCCTCTTCTGTGACCTTAGATTTGAAGTGCAAAATCTTTGTTTTGGTTATCCTTGTCTCCTCTAGCACATGGTAGTGACATAATCCTATTCTATGGCAATCTCCTTAGCCAGACCTTAGAAATGTTATGTTAATCACTGAGAACTCCCACAGAGCCCAATCCATAGAAAATAATCAATGCATGCTGCCAACCATATTCTCTGTTGGCCATGGGTCAGTCATAAAGGAAGTTCTGATTTCCTAAAGGCAGAAACAGCTTGTACTCCACGCTAGTGGGAAAGGCACTGGGCCTCTTCCACCGATTTTAGATTTTATTTCTTCCCTTGTCTTTGAGGCGGTACTCAAATCCCAAGGCCAGCTAATTGTACTGAAAACTACAGTGCTGTATTATGCACTGCCTTAAGGGAAGCTCATCAGTGCCTCTTTAACATGGAGTGTTGGAGTTATTTTAGTCTTGCTAGTCTTGGTTTATTTTGAGTAGTCAGACCAACACTGATCCATGTGTCTTACACCAGTGGTTCTCAATTTTTTTTTTTTTTTCTCCACAATGTCTTAGACAATGTTTAAGAACTTGTCAGAACAGGGCCTGAAGGGAATAAAAAGGAGGTGAGAAGTCTCTGTAGAGATCATCAACATGGCCCCCTCCTTCCCTATTAGCCAAGTAAACTCACTCATTAGAAGAATGGCATCATCAGGACTGTCTCTGAGAAAGCTTACTTCTACACCATATGTAGAAATACAATTTCATATTTTTTTTAATCAAGATAATCTTGTTGCAACAATTAAAGACAAAGAATTCGGACATCATCCTGATACATACATCAAGATTGCAAAGATAAATGCTTTGGAAATATCATCTGAGGAAGGTAATGTTTGACATAGGAATAAGACTCATGAGAACATGGCTGCTGTTTCTAATACTGTCTTGTGAAATTGGGAGCAAATGTGTTCTGTTGCCTCTAGAAAGTGAAATTAGGGCCCATGAATGGGTGAGAAGCAAGAAGATTTGGGCTCAGACCAAGGAGAAGAATAAGGATCTACCATGCTTAGCCTTGGTGAGTAAGATAGCTCATTTTTATATCACTACATCCCTATATGTTAAAGATTATTTTTCCTTTTTTATATATAAGGAAACCAAGACTCAGGGAGTATCTTGCCGTGTTCACAGGGCAGAGCTGGATTTGAGCCCAGGTCTCAGAAGACAGAGGCTGTGGCCTTTTCTGTGTGACTTTCTTTCTCCTGGATCTGTGGAGCAGAGCTGCTCACTCATGCCTGGGCCATTCTGTGCACCAGTGCCCCTCTCATCAGGGAATATATTCAGTCAGAGTGTGTAACTCCAGGAATTCCTGCATTGGGTGCAAGGTTGCACAAGATGACTCTTTTAAGACCCCATCCAAACGTCAGACCCTATGCTTCCAATTCATTCAAACAGGAGTAAATGAACAGATCGCAGTTGGAGAGCTTCATGGCATCTTTATATTCTCCTTGCTGCTCTGCGCCGATTGGCATGTCTACTCTCTCAGGACTGCAGTATAACCTTCTTGAGAGACATCTCATATCCCACTCCAACTCCGAAAATTTTCAGTAGCTCCCATTTGCCTATGGAATAAACAAAATAATATTGAATGAATGAAGAAACAAACAATGAGGCACATTTTCCTTTTCAAAACCTGTCACATTATTTTAAGCTTACGTTAGCACCCTTTGTAGAGAGCCTGTCCTTCTGGGAAACCAGAAGATTTCCGTGCTTACGTTTCCATGCTCTGTCTTCTGTAACCAGGCTGTTCTCTCCTACTAAAATGAGCTCGTCCCTGACAGCCCTACTTTAATCCTTTCTCTCCTCGAAGGGTCACCTCTAATGTCACCACTTCCATGAAGCTTTTCCCCAGCGCCCAGCCAGAAGTGGTGTCTGTCATTTGAAACTAAGGCATGAATACCTTGCATCTCCCGTAGAGCATGGAGCCCAGTATGTGTGGTTTTAGGACTGCATGTGCCCTTGTCTTGTCTCCTCACTAAATTGTGGGCTTCCTAAAGGCAGGGCCTGGTTCAGAGTCATTCCTGCCTGTCTCCCTACAACCCCTCAGTGGTCCAGTGTGGCGTCCAACATGCATCATGTAATCAAAGCTAATTGGAACATATTGAACTGATAAGCAGAACTGAGTCATCAGGTTGACTCTCAGAGCAAACCTATTTAACATGTTGTAGTGTCTGGGGTTACCATGGTTTATTAGAAAGAAAAAAGGGGAACATATTTAACTGTTAATTTTGCTCCAGTATTTTTAGACTTCTTATGAAGGATGAAAAGAAGGAAAAGTGAGCGTTTTGTCGACAGTGAAAAGCAGAAATCTATTATCTTCACCAAGTTTGTGCTCATTCTTCTCAGAAGGAATTTAATTTGCCTTTTATTTTTTAACATCCCTATAATTACTTCCTTTTAAAGAATTTCCATTTTGAAAAGAAAACTCAGTCTCAGAGAGGTTAATTAATTTGCCCAAGTGAATGGCAGAACTGTCTAGACCCAAAGATTTTGCTTTTCCTCATATTCCACTCGGCCTTCTGATCCCTGCAAACTGTGACGATGTCTCAGGGCATCATCAGTGGCTTTGGGAAGTATCTGAGCCAAGGCCTGCTTGTATATTTAAAAAATATACAAAATAATAATGCAACTAGTACTCAAAGCTAGAAGATTTGACTTTTTTTCTGGTATTTGTCTCAGGTGATGAGAGAGAAGGAGCACTAAAGAACCATTTTATGTCCTTAATTTATCACTGTTTAACCAGTTATTAATACATCTTTAGGAAAAAAAGTGGTAAGAAGCAGTGTCTCATCAGTCCATAGAAAATGAAAGAAAAAAATCAGCTAAAGATATGTATGTATACAACATTTGCTTTATTTATGTACACCAAGCTATGCAATTTTGTTTTTTTTAGGTAAAAATAGACAGTAGGAAATCATGCCGTAATCTAAGATTCTCTTTTTAGCATGAGTCTGTTTGGTCTAGGAAATCAAATGAGTGATCTGCAGAGTGCTGTCCCAATTTCAGGAGTATTATTTATCAGTGAAAGGAAAGGACAGTGGGCTGGGAGTTAGGTCCCAGGCCTGACTTTACCTCCATTCTGATGAGCAAGAAATTTGATCTCTTCAATTCTCAGTTGTTTTCCATTTACAAAAGAAAAATGCATTGAATTAGAACAGAGGTTCTTGCTCTCAGCAGTGTTGATATTTTGGGCTGGATAATTCTTTGCTGCAGAGGGTTGTTCTGTGCCTGGTAGGATGTTTAGCAGCATCCCTGCCCTCCACCCACTGGATGCCTCTACCAACCCGATCTACAGTTGTGACAGTCAGAAAGTTTCCAGATTGCCAAATGGTCCCTGGAGGGCATGATTACCCCTGGTAGCGAACCACTGGCTAGAAGCCGATTTTATATCCACTAAGTATTTATTGAGAACAACCCATTGGGAAGGCTCTGGGCTATGTGTCAGGGATGCAGAGGTAAAAAGAGTCAATGCTCTTCCTCGTGGAGCTTCCAATCTAGTGGGGAAAGGACGTCTTCAGCCTGTTTTGAGATACGAGGACAGATGTAATTAGGCAAGAGTTGGAGCCAGGCATCTTCTGGGCTGTTATTCTGGGGATACATAAGCCCCTGATAAATCAGTCACTTCTTAAAAAATGATGTATTTTATTTGGCTGTTGGCTTCTAAGATAAATGGGGGAAAGGAACACTCATTTGGGGAGGGAGAGCTATTGCAACACAGTCTTACAAAGAGATGGGAAAATGACAAATGAGTATAAAACAGTCACTGGAGCACGGTGATTCTTAGCACTTAATTCCCATCTTTCTCTGGGGTAATCATTTGGGTTTGTTTTCCCCTCTTGGATGCCTTCTCACAAGAGGTGAGACCTGGTGCCTGGTGTAACCATGGGGTCTTGTTCTGTCACCCAGGCTGTAGTGCAGCGGCAGAATCTTGGCTCACTGCAACCTCTGCCTCCGGGTTCAAGCGATTCTCCTACCTCAGCCTTCCGAGTAGCTAGGACTACAGGCATGTGCCACCACACCTGGTTAATTTTTGTATTTTTTTAGTAGAAACAAGGTTTCACCATATTGGACAGGCTGGTCTCGAACTCCTGACCTTGTGATTTGCCCACCTCAGCCTCCCAAGTGGGTGTAACCTTTATTAACCCTTAATTTTCACATTCCTCTGGGGTATTTATATTGTGATGGGATTATCAGGGCATTCTAAACACAGTTTTCTTTGAGAGTAAAACTGCTTTTGCAAAGATTATGACAACAAGAGAGGTCTAGTAGGGCTGGCTCCATCTTGCATCTAGTCTCACAGGTTCGCTGTCCACACTCATTCCTGGGCATAGACCAAGCTAACCATATGAAAAATTTAGTTTATAGTTTAACTTTGAAGCAAAAATGGCAATAGACCCTCCCTGAAACTGACCCTCTCCCTGAAACTGACCCATTTCTTGTGCAGGAACTGAAACCTCCTTTGTAGGACTAATGAAAAGCCATGAGGTTAGGATTATGGGAGGGGCCCGAATTCTCCTAAAATGTGGGCATAACTTGCTTTGCTCTCATGAGTTATTGTGCTGAAGGTCACAAGCTTTGTAACTTCCCCAATTGCTCCTGTGGTAACATTGCTATTGTAGAACCTACGAATGGGCTTTTGAGATTTTTTTTCGGAATATTGCATTCTAGGGACTGACTAACCCATCTGGACCTGTGACTTATCCCTGCACTCCCTGCCGAAAGACTGATTCAGCCCACAAATATTGTTTTCCTTATCTCTATTATTTCATTCCCACCCAATCAGTGGCACCCCTTCCCTAGCCTTCTGCCGGTCAAATTATCCATAAGAACCCTAACCTCTGAGTTCTCAGGGAGGATGATTTGAATGATAAACTCTGTTTTCTGTTTGGCTAGCTCTGCATTGATTAAACTCTGTCTTTTCTACAAAAAACTGCTGTTCTCAGTGCATTGACTTTTTTGGGCAGCAGAGAAGACAAACCCGCTGAGTGATTACAAGAGAGGGAAGAAAAAGTCATATTTAGAAAGTGCTTCCTTTGCTAAAACGGATGCATTGGTAGAATATAAAATTGATAGGTATCAAAGCACACAGAGGTTAAGGGGGTAGTGTATTTGTGTTCAGAGTCCTGGGTCACTCACTGATTAGCTGCACAGTCTCAGGCACGTTACTTGTGCTCTCTGCACTTTGGTTTGTTCTGGGGGAAAATGGAGATCAAGTATTCACCTCCCAAGATTGTTGTGAGGATTAAAGGAATTTGTGCTGAACCTGGTACATGGATATCACTCATAAGGTTTTTTCTTTCTTTCTTTCTTTTTTTTTTTTTTTAAGATGGAGTCTCACTCTGTCACCCAGACTGGAGTTCAATGGTGTAATCTTGGCTCACTGCAACCTCCGCCTCCCAGGATCAATTGATTCTCCTGCCTCAGCCTCCCGAGTAGCTGGGATTACAGGTATGCACCACCACACCCAGCTAATTTTCATATTTTTAGCAGAGACAGGGTTCTACCATATTGATCAGGCTGGTCTCAAACTCCTGACCTTGTGATCCACCCACCTCTGCCTCCCAAAGTGCTGGGATTACAGGCTGAGCCACCCTGCCAGGCCCCCTGCTTTTTTTTTTTTTTTTTGAGAGAGAGTCTCACTGTCACCCAGGCTGGAGTGCAGTGGGATTATCTCACCTCACTGCAACTTCTGCTTCCCAGAATTAATTAAGATTTTTGAAACAAATTCTGACAAGTCTGGAAATCACTGGGTGAACTTCGATAAGGGACTGCCTGTTAGTTCATTAGCAGATTTTTTTTTTTGCAAAACATCATGTTTAGAGGACCAAGTTATGCACTTCTTAGCTTCTTATTCTTCAGACATAAGCACAGACCTAATACTGGCTCATGTTATCTATAAAATGGGGAAAAATTAACATTACCTATCCTAGGGCAGGTGTTTGAACCAGAAGATTTCTACAAAATCCATCTCAGCTCTAAAACCTCTGATTCTGAATTGTGCTGGATTCTTACAAATTCTCTTTAGCTTCTTTGGCTCTGTAAAATACAGAACATTGATCTTATTCTTACTATATTAGGATTTAGGAGAGATGCTCTTGCTTATTGGGAGAAGAAATACTTTGTGAATAAGTCAGGGATAAAAATGTACCTAGATGGACTAGTTACAAATTATTGGACTCACTTTTCTTTCTCTTTTCAGATTTGTTCTCTCGTTATGTCTTTCTCCTTATTTTCCTCCCTTCCCTAATTCTTCAAATTCTAGTAAATATCCTTTAGAATACAGGCTTTGTTTATATGTTTCCCTGCCAGAAGCAAAACATTTAGCTTTCACTGCAATCGTCCCTGCAGTGTGTATGGTGAAAGAGTCATCAGAAGCGCAACATAAAGATCTTTAAAAGTTGGACATCTCCCTGCCCATCATCCTTTCCCTTATCATCCTTTCCCTTGACTAGTACAGGCAGCCCATCTTTGCTGACTGTTGACTGATGCCTTCCACAGGGAAAGCCAGAGTTATCTTCAGCTTCCTGATCTGCTTTTGCCTTGCCCGTAGGCATCTTATGATTGCTTAATCCTCTTAGAACCCAGCCTAGGGAACTCAAAATTCCCATGGTCAACCTAAGCAATAAATATTCACTAATTGTTTCTGAAAGAGCATTTAGCCAGAGGACAGGAAACCAACACCCTTGCACAACAACATCGAGACCTAGTTCCCTTTGTTACTGGGGCACCAGGCTCTGCACCAGGTGCTAGGGATGAGTGTGAGAAAGTCAGTCAAAGTTTCTGGCACCATACCCTTATGGTTTCTTGGGGGCTTATTAAATAATTACACAAATGCTTATCAAATTGCAATGGCATTAGGTGCTATCAGAGAAAAGCTGCGCACATAAATATTTAATCAAATTGATATGGGACGTTAAGGAAGATTACAGTATGATTGGTTTAACTCCTTTATCTGTACTTACCCCAAGGCCTCACTCACACCCACAATACAAAGTTTCAACCTTGTTTCCTGTTTTTGGAATCTTTGCAAAGGAGATTTAGATCACAGAGTCTAGATAAAATGGGGCTTGGGATTCTAACAAAAACAACCAACCTAGAGACCAGTGGGGAAGAATCTCATACCTTTAATCTGATGCTTCTAAGTGATTGGTTTAGCTTCTGGGGATTAGAGAAGCTCAGAGGATCGAGGGTGATTGACATCTCCAGACTCATCAGATTCACGCATGGCCCTAGGGAAAATCTTTGTAAGTTTGTTCAGAGAGAACAGTAAAAAGAAGGCTTGCCAACTGAAGAGCTAACATCTAGCTGGAATGGATAGTTTCCCATACCTGGCTTTCAGCTTTCAAGATGGACATCTGAGAAAGGCTAAAGGAACGTGCACCTTTCCAGGTAGCCCAATCAGGCAACTCAAGATCTGGAGGGTAACAGATGTTGCAGTCTCTCTTCTGGCTCACTCACTGAACATCACTGATGGAAAAGGTGCTACAGCTGACTCGAGTTAGTGGTTCTCATACCTGGAACCAGAATCACCTGGAAGCCTGCAAAAATAGAAAAACCCAGGACATAGATTTATTTACTTTTATTTTTTTATTACTAGTTTTTTGAGACAGAGTCTCACTCTATTGCCCAGGCTGGGGTGCTTGGTGTGATCTCAGCTCACTGCAACCTCCACCTCCTAGGTTGAATCGATTTTCCTGCCTTAACCTCCCAAGTAGCTGGGACTACAGGTGCCTGCCACCACACCTGGCTAATTTTTGTATTTTTAGTAGAGACAGGGTTTCACCATGTTGGCCAGGGGGTTGCGAACTCCTGAACTCAAATGATCCGCCCACCTCAGCCTCCCAAAGTGCTGGGATTACAGGCACGAGCCACCATGCCTGGCTCAGAGTATAGATTTATAAAGACAGAATCAGGACAGTCTCAGGGACAGAGATGGGATGGAGAATCTGTATTTTTAAACATCGAGGCTAAACCCGATGTGAAGGAGTCCATGGGCAAGGCTGAGCCAGTCAAGCCTCTTATAGTGGATGCCATCATTCTGTTCATTATTTTAAATATAGTAGTCATTTCTGGAATCCTCCTTAGAAAATCATGATTTCAGTATTTTAATTTATGTAAATTTATGTTCCCTGGAACCAGGTCAGAATACTTTTAAGATTGTGCCTCTTTGATAAGTCAAATGTCTGTTCTTAATCTTAGAATGAATATTTAGTTAAGGTGCTCATTCCTGTGAGGAATGTGTGGGTATGAGTGAGCCATCCGTCGACAGTCAACAGAGATGGGCTGTCTGTGCATGTTTGTATTTGTAGAAGTATGCTCACATTGTGTTTTCAGTAGTCGTTTCCAAAGTGGCGATGGTTGAGACATGGTAATCTCTGATGTCATTTGATACGACCCCATATGGGGGTCCCATCTCTCAGTCCTATTTTGATTACACAAATGTGACACAGAGCACCATATAGGGTGAGATGTTTTGTTACATGTTTAAGGCTACTATTACTTACCTAAAAAGGACACTCTTTGCCACCATGACTTTTGTGGGACTATTTTGAAAGACATGAGTTCACTTCATCTACAAGTAGTTCCATGCCAGTACTGTACTAAGTTCATTCCAGAGGTTCAGAGAAAACAAGGGCCTGATAAGTGACCACAGAGACTTTGGGTTTACTTCAGCAAACATCTAGGTTAAGAGACTGTGACTCTAGTGCCATGTGGTAAGGAATTTGCCTTCGATTCTCTAGGCCCCACAAAGCGGCTGACACTTAGAAGGTGTTCATTAAATGTGAAGGATTCTCCTGGAGTAGAGTGGACTAGCACCAAAAGACCTAAAATCTCTTCCCAGCTCCTATGTCCCATGGGCTCCTTGACTATTAATCTAGTCTATTGCTTCTGCAGGGTGGGGCTGTGAGCTTCTGATTCAGCCACGTGTGTGCTGTTTCCATAGTTATATGATCAGAGTGACTAATTCATCGAAGATAAGTTTCCAAAGCCTAATGGAATAATATCTCTGAACTGATACACTCTTTCTTCCTTTAAAATTGGTGTGTGTTTTCTGTGGCTTTTATAAAACACCAAAACCAATCCAGAAGGTCTTTAAGCTTCATTTAATTTATTACCATTTATTACTATTCCACACAAAAAGAATATCCTAAGCATTTTACATCCATGATCTTAATTTTACAACATTCACAGGAGATCTTTATTATCTCCATTTTATAAAGGGGGAAATAGAGGCATAGATAGCTGAATTATTAATTTGCCAAGTACATAATCTGAAAATAATGAAGTTAGGATTCAAATCCATGTATGTCTAATTTAAAAGTTCACAGTTTAAAAGAATTTCTGCTACACCTTCTCTTTGGATACGTGTGTGTGTGTGTGTGTGTGTGTGTGTGTGTGATATATACATTACACGTATATATGACATTGGAGGCTGCCATTCATTATTTGAATTTCAGGGACATTTAGAGAATATCTGGTTTTGAATCTATAAGATACAGTCTCTATAAAGATTTTGATTTGTCTTCAGACACACGAGGATTTGCAGAGCATGTGTTTGATCATGTAGCAAATACTAGAGATATAATATTGAAAATACAGATACAGCCTAATAAAACAGAATTGTAAAAATCAAGTTAAATCATTGTAAGTCAGCGATTGCTGTGAAAGGTTAAGTCCTCACTTCTCCGGAGAAGAAAACCCTGATGAGCAATACAGGCTGTTAAATCTTATGTTAGTCCTTACAGAGATCATTCTGAATTGGGGGCTTGCATAAAAACCATATATAAAGAAAACTAAAAAACAGTACAACCACCTCCCTCAACTTCTCGTTGAGCACATGTTCAGGGTTGAGTGACTAAGTCACATGAGCTTGAAAATGAAGCAAGGGTTTTAGGGAGAGAGAAAAAGTTTGTCTCGTTGGGCAAATGACTTCATCGTTTCCTGGAGTTAATGGTGTCGATTTTGCTCCATGGCATGTAAGAACAATGGCTTTGAGAAGTGGTAGTTGATCAGCAGCAAAAGGCCAAGGATAGCATCTGTGGTAACGAGAGAAAGTTTCTTGAAATTTCTCTGTCCAACAATAGGAAGACTTTATCTCCATTCATCCAATCTTAGAGTTTGGAACAATTTGTACACACAGTGCCTTAAACAGTGAGCTTAGCAGATCTGAAAAAGGTATACTTAGGTTGTCAGGATTAGTTGCTGGTATTTGAATTGAGAGAGGAAAACTGAGTGGGAGTCAGGACCAGAAAAGTGTGTCCCCAACTTGCCTGATCATAAAATCTGCTTGGGCTTGTATCAGTTAATTATGTCCATAACTTTTTTATATAGCAACCTCATCTGTACCAATTATATTTATTGAGTTCACACTGTAAGGTGGATGGAGATCAGCTGGTCAACATGAAGCTTGGCTGATAGGGTCTCTGGTCTTTGGTCTCAGCTGGGCTGGCTCATAAGTCTCTGGTTGCCTGTTCTGGGTTGGGCACAGCAGAGGTTCACATATCTCTCATCCTTCCCCTGAGTTAGCGAAGGCATCTTTTTCTCACCACAATGTCAAATGTGCAAGAATCGGTGAAAATGCACAAGTATTTCCAAATTTTGGTCAAAGAATACCTGCTGATATTTTGTTGCAAAGAGTGCTGGTAAAAAGGAAGTTGAAGAACTGGAACAATTAATGTGCTCCAACCTAGGTCCCTTATTAAATATGTTCAATATAAAAAAATATATACTAGTATATAAATATTTGTATATATATGTATAGTATAGATATTTATATTAATAAATATTTTTAAATAAACATTTATTTAAAATGTTTTTATAAAAACATTTATAAAATACATTTATATTTAAAAATATGACATTTTAATATTTAAAATGTTAATATTATTTATTTAAAATATTAAATATTATATACATTTTTTCTCTATTGATTGCTTTATTTTCTTTTTTTTCTTTTTTTTCTTTTTTGTAGAGACAATCCTGCTATATTGCCCAGGCTGGTCTAAAATTCCTGGCCCCAGTTGATCCCCCTGCCTTTGCCTCCCAAAGTGCTGAGATTACAGGTGTGAGCCACCAGGCCCAGCATCAACTGATTTTTGAATCATACTTTTGAGTGGCACCTGAGCCTCTGGCTCTTCTCATCAAGCAACTTTGAATCTAACATAAAAGCTTTTGAGCATTATTGTGATTTTTTTTTATTTTGAGCCTTGTTATGAACTAATCAAATATGTGTAAAAGCGTACATATGCATGCATTCAGTCATCTTTTCAGACTAAAATTTCTTTCAAAGAAGCTCTGGATCTTTCTTCAGCATTCTTTTTGTAACAGATTTATTGAGATATAATTTAAGTGCCATACAATTTACCCCCTTTAAAATATACAATCCAATGGCTTGTACAGAGTTGTGCAGCCATCACCATAATAAATTCTAGAACATTTTCATCAACTCACAAAGAAATTCTGCACCCTTTAGCTGTGACTCCCAAACCCCCATTCTTTAGTTTTTGAGGCAAGATTTGTGATACTTTTCAAAAGACATTTCGATTTCTGTGCTTCCCTAGAGCTTTGGAAATAACTGCATTATAACATGTATCACATTCCAGGGCTAACATTTGTTTCATTTTCTGTCTCTCATATGAATCTATGACTTCCTTGAGGACAAAACATTGTGTGTTACAGAACTTTATACTCTTAGCCCAATAACTGGTTCATCTTGGGCTTCAAATAAGGAAGGAAGGAAGGGAGGAAGGCACGAAGGCACGAAGGAAGGAAGGGAGGGAATTTTGTAAACAAATATTTGGTTTAGACTGTAGAATGGGGTCCAGAGAAAATATCTCCATGGGCTACTTTGGAAAACATTCATCAGGCAGAGAATAGCATTTTTGCAAGGAAAAGAAAAACCTTGAGTTCTGAACAGAAATCTTTCTCTGAATTAGCACCATCCTGGAAATCCTCATATTTTCTTCTGAGTATCTCCACCCTATCTCCGCAGGATTCTCCACCTAGATCACCATTTTTTTTTTTTTTTTTGCTTGTATTAGTTCAGATATATATTTGGCTACAATCACGGAAAAACTTAAAAGCAACTCATACAAGTTAATTTATTTTTCTTTGACATAATAATTGCTTTATAGATGGTTCGGAACTGATAGGGAGGCCTTGTTCTACAGTATTGATTGTCTAAGAAACTTTTCTTGGGCTTCATTTTTCTCCAGGATTCCATCTTCAATTGTGCTATCTAGTATAACTTCCCAATATTTCTCTATTTTATCCAGCTCAAGGGCAGGAACTATAGCCTGAAGGAAAAATCCCGGAAGTTACACACATCACTTCTATATGCATCCCATTGGCAGATGTAATCATATGGCCACACTTTGTTGCACAGGGGCTGTGAAACAGACTCTTTATTGTGGCTGACCTTGCATCCAGTTGTAAGTTAAGTGTTAGTTTCTCTTTCTAAAGGAAAAGGGGAAGAATGGATTTTAAGAGAAAGTGAGCAATGTGTTTCATACTGCTATTTTAAGTACCAATAGACAATGTAAAACTGAGTTATTGTTAATTTTTCTTGTTTTAAGTTTTATGTATTAGACCTTGACCCTATAAACGTTATTGTGAATTTTTTTTTTTTTTTTTTTTTTTTTTTTTTTTTTTTTTTTTTTTTTTGAGATGGAGTATCACTCTTATTGTCCAGGCTGGAGTGCAATGGCATGATCTCGGCTCACCACAACCTCCGCCTCCTGGATTCAAGCAATTCTCCTGCTTCAGCCTCCCGAGTAGATGGGATTGCAAGCCTTCACTACCACCCCCAGCTAATTTTGTATTTTTGGTAGAGATGGGGTTTCTCCATGTTGGTCAGGCTGGTCTCAAACTCCCAACCTCAGGTGGTCTGCCCGCCTTGGCCTCCCAAAGTGCTGGAATTACAGGCATGTGCCACCACATCCGGCCAGTTATTGTGACTTTTAAATGTATTTTGCTATATTCTCCATGTTTAGATAGGTTGGATGGCATTTTAAAGAAAATGACACCTTCATAGCATCATTTTCTGCTTTCGTAATGGTAAGTGTATTTCAGCTAAATTATGGAATAGTAGGTTTTGGTAAGCCAGCCTGGAAAACTTACAACCACTTACAGTATTGTTTCTATGGGAAAATGGCTTTGAATTCTTAAGAGAATCTGACAAAGAAGTGTGCTTTTGGAATTAAACCCATTTGAAAGTTGGGAACTGCTAAATGCACTGAGGTTTGCACACATGAAATAGCAGATGAGATTTACTGGAATGTTTTCTCAGTAACGCCTTACGCAATGCTCCAGAAGCTTCTGTGCTTAGCCAAAACAAGTCCAGCGAGAGTCCCTTCCTTCCTCCATATGTTCCTCAGGCACACAACGGTTGGTGTCTCTTTTTCACTTCAAACATTTAGCTTTTCATTGGAAAGTTGTTTAGTGGGGAAGTTGTAGCTAGCGTAGCTGAGTGAGGATACATTAAGATGTTTGGGTTATGAGCTAGATCAAGGCTACTTTCTTACTCTGGGAATTAGTTGGAAATAAAATTGAGGTCTTTTGAAATAACACAAAGCATTTATGTATTGTAACATTAAATAGCTGTTTATAGGATGGTTTGATGCCAAAGTTCTGGATAGGAGATTTTTAATGTTTTGAAATGCTTTTTTTTTTTTTTTTTAAACTTCCCCTACTGCCCCAAGCACATGCTTAGCCTGAGAATTGGACAGTTTAACCTTGATGGTATAACTTAACTCCCAGTTCAGTCTCAACCAGACCAAAACACTCTCTTTCATGCACTTGACAAGTATTTATTACATGCCTGTTAATAAAATACTTGAATGACATGTCATGCATCAGAAAATAGAGTTGAGTGAGACCGTCTCACCCCATGCTCTCAAGGAAGATTACCCTCTTTAGAGGAATACAGACATTAAACACGCAGTTATAACAAGACGTGAGGAGGGTCATATACGGGGGTGTGCAGTGTGCTGTGGGAACAGATTTCAGGGATGGATGCCTCAGTGTAAGAGTCATGGAAGGCCTCCCTAAAGGAGAATGAGGAGGTGTGAGACACAGACAGAGGCAGGGAGGAAATGACCTGTTTTACTCAGGCGATTATTACATCAATGGGGAAGTTGGGTCCCAGAAGAAGAAAAGAGATTTACCCTAACACGCATGAGTTCCCTGTGAGAAAACACCTAGCATAGAATCTGACACAGAAAAGTCAAAAATAAATAAATCAACGAATGGTGGAATTTCAGGCAACATTGTTGATAACAAGGAAAAATTTTCTGTCTTAAGGAGTAATGACCTAACATATAACCTTCTTCCAGATAAGACTAATGCTTCTAAAATTGCTTAGAGACAGCTACACTGGTCAGAGGTTGAAGGATTTATTTTAAGAAAAAAGCACTGGTAAAGAGATTGGAATGCAGTGAAGACATGAGGTCAGAAAATCTGCCTCTGAACCAACAGGAGCTCCAGAGGTAGTTGTGGTTGTAGCTTTCATTTTAAACGTAGGAAATCAAGTTTCCTAGCATGTGCGCATGTGAGTTTACAAACTTCAGAGTGGAGAGTTCTGGAAAGAGGCTTCTACTAACCAAGGGGGTCTTTTCTCAACTTATAAATCAAACAAAAATGATGAGTTAACATTTTGGCCTGAGAGAGCTGTATTGGAAAGTGAACTGAAGAATACTTCTGGATTAAACCCAAGGAGGGAAACAGAAATGCATCACTTCTTCTCTTGGAAGGTAGTAAGAGAGTCAAAACACTGGGGAAACTACCTTGAAACAATATAGAAAGAGTTGAGATTTCTTTTATTCATATATATCATCCTTAATTGATTCATTTCTTCAGAGATACATCTTCAGCAACTAACGTGTTTAGCATTGGGCACACAGTGGTTAACAAGACAGGATTTGCACTCTCATGAAAACATTTAGTCTAGTGGGAGGTGATAGGCTATTGAAAAAAAAATCTTGTACATTCTAGGATGGAGAAAACCAAAAGGCTCTTGAAAAAGAGACACTAGGGATAGTTAATCACAATTTGGCGATGTATATGTGAGGGGTTTCTAGTGAAGGCTTCCTGGAGGAAGTTATATATAGAACAATGTCTGGAAAATACATAGGGCATAATCAGGTGAAGGCAAGCAAGAACAGAGAAGGGGATAATGTGAGTTCCAAGGCTAACAAACAACATCAGCATGGGCTATAAAAGCTCAGAGAAGTGAGAGCATGCTAGGTTGCAGGAAGCCCTATGAGAACAGCAGGCCACATAGTCGGTTGGCGTAGATACAGTGCTAAGTTTACATTCTACAGAGAAATGAGACAGGATTCATGTTTTTTGTTTGTTTGTTTTTTGTTTTTTTTTGAGGCAGAGTCTCAACCTTCACCTCCCAGGCTCAAGCGATTCTTCTGCCTCAGCATCCCAAGTAGCTGGGATTACAGGCAAGTGCCACAGTGCCCATCTAATTTTTGTATTCTTAGTAGAGACAGGGTTTCACCATGTTGTCCAGGCTGGCTTTGAACTCCTGATCTCAGGTGATCCACACACCTTGGCCTCCCAAAGTGCTGGGATTATAGGCATGAGCCCCCGCGCCCAGCCAGGATTCCTGTTTTATCATAGCAAATTACCCTATCCCCACTCCCTACTCCAGGACTTTAGAGTAAAGCTGTTGAACAGCTATTCTGAAATCATTAGTGCTAATTTTCAAATATTCTACTTTCTGCTTTCAAGGATCAGGGGTGAAATTTCTGGTCCATTTGTAATTCTGTGGGGGCCATGTAACTGTGTTCTACCAGTGAGCTGTGAATGGCAGTGAGTTGTGAATGAAAGTGTTGCCTGTTACTTATGGGTCAGAGTTTTTACTTGATAGTGTAAGTCCCTCCAGATCTTTCCCTCTGCCATGAACAACCGAGCAATATTTCAAATAATGTCTGCACCATCATCCTGCAGCCCAGCATGAAACAGAGGCCTCAAATGGCACGTGATGGACACACAGAATGAGTAAGAAATACCATTTTTAAAAGACTTTTTTGAGATGTGGGGGTTGTTTGTTACTGCAGCATAACCTAGCCCACTGTTTCAGACACAAAATAGGAAACAGGGCCAGGCACAGTGGCTCACGTAATCTCAGTGCTTTGGGAGCCCGAGGTGGGAGGATTATGTGAGGTCAAAAGTTGAAGCTCATCCTGGACAACATAACGAGATCTGTCTCTACAAATGATTAAAAAAAAAATAAAGAGGAAGCAGAATGTTAAATTAATTTAATTGGTAGTCATTTATAATTTTCCCACTCTATTAGGTGCTACAGATTTAAAAGCTGGAAAGAGCTACCTACCAAGAGCTTAGAGATAATGGAGGAGAGAGACCCATGGTCAGATCAATCGGAGCTCAGTGAACAGTAGAAGTACAAAGTCTTGGGGGAGCACCTATGAGGGCCAGGCACTCCTGCCCAGAGGGGTGTAGAGAGTGGAGGAGGCTCAAACTGACTTGGAAAGGACGCCAAGGAGAACGCCATGTTGGAAAGACAGGAAATGGTATTTCAGGCAATGAAAAGAGTGGGAGTAACAATACAGAGAGATGAAGCCTTGCCTTGAAGAACAGCAGCAAGCATTCTCCCTGTGAAGACTATGAAGCCTGACATCTTCGGGGTTAAGACTGAGAAGTCATGTGTACTTTGGACTACAGAGTGTCAGATGTACATTTTAGAGTCTGTGGTTCCAGTGGATTTTCTGTAAAAGCCAAGTTAGAGCTCAAGAAAGAAAAAAGACAAAATAACCAATAAATAAGCAGAGCTTCTGAATCCTGCCTAGTGAAGCCCAGTGGAGTAACAGGCTGCCTGTTCAAACTGTGACATCTAACGGGCTCTCTTTGTCTCTGGAAACAATAACAAAGAGAAGGGAGCAGGGGACAAAGCCATGCCCATGTGACATCACTGTGCATGATCCTAGAAGCTAGAAACCTCTTAAAGCCAAAGTGTAGGGATGGATATCTCTTCAGTGGTTCTTTAGCAAGAGAAGAAACCTGGCAGAATAGGAGTTTCAGCTCACCACATGGCTTTTCAGGTGGAGGGTCTGTTTGCCATTATTTGGGCATGGAACAGAGGGTGCATGGAGAAGTCACCCCAGTTTCCTGAAACTTGCTCCTCCTTATGTCATTATCGACTGTTAGCCTTGCACTCAAATGCTGATTTTTCTTAGTTAAATATATGACAGTTAAAAAAAAAATGACTTCACTTTCTATTCTAATGAGATGTTAGCAATTCTGTTTTTTTTCTGCTAATTACTGCATATCTTTCTTCTGAAGACTCTCTTTCTATATATATATATGTAATTATATATGTATTTATAAACACATGCATATATGTGTGAACACTTATGTGTGTATACACACATGCATATGCATACACATACATACACACATTATATATAAAATGAAACTTTAATAACCTGCCTCTTGGGAGAATGCATCATTGATAAAAATACACTTGCCTTGGGTTGGTGGTTTTCTGAGATTTCAGTTTCAATAGCTTCTTCCATATTAGGCCTCTTTCACTTCAAAGGAAATAATTATATACAGGTTTGGCTCTGTTCAATGGGGCATGGCTACACCAGAATGAGTCTCTTCCTGAATGGAAAAAGAAAATTGAAAAGAAAAATAAAAGGCCTGACACAACAGACCCCAAATTATTTAAATCCATTTTCAACGAGAAGCTTGGTAGCTTGGTAAAGACGATGACCTTTAAAGGAAAATTCCATTGAAAAATCCCCTTTTCCATGCTGTAAGGTGAGAAGAATAAATTGTACTCGGGGAGGAGGGGGGAAAGTTCCTTTCGACATTTAATAAAGCAGGTGACCTCATTTGAAATTTCCCATTAGGTCTCCTGGAGCGATCTCAGAAATATGTTGGCCTTGCATACTGTAACTCAGCCTTGGCTCTCTGTGTATAGGAGTCACACAGTTTTTCATGAGCAGTAGAATTAGAGTCTGGATTACTTGAAATGGCCAGCAGAAAGTAATTTGTTAGAGTGTTGGATTTCCTGTTTGCCATAGACTATTAAATAAGTTTTCTTATTTTCTGCAGAATATTAATAATCTGACTTTTTAGTAGGCAAATGCCTCATCTCCCAGCCAGCCTATTTTTTTCCTCTCATCCTGTTTTTCTTTTTCTTTTCTTTTTTTTAATCTTTATTTTTAAATTTTACTTTAAGTTGTAGGATACATGTGCTGAACATGCAGGTTTGTTACATAGGTATACATGTTCCATGATGGTTTGCTGCACCTATCAACCCATCATCTAGGTTCAAGCCCTGCATGCATTAGCTATTTGTCCTAATGCTTTTCCTCCCCTTTGCCCCCAGTGTGTGATGTTCCCCTCCCTGTGCCCCTGTGTTCTCATGGTTCAACTCCCACTTATGAGTGAGAACATGTGGTGTTCGGTTTTCTGTTCCTGTGTTAGTTTGCTAAGGATGATGGTTTCCATCTTCATCCATGTCCCTCCAAAGGACATGAACTCACTTTTTTATGGCTGCGTAGAATTCCATGTTGTATATGTGCCACATTTTCTTTATGCAGTCTATCATCATTGATGGACATTTGGATTGGTTCCAAGTCTTTGCTATTGTAAATGGTGCTGCAATGAGCATACATATGCACGTGTCTTTATAGTAGAAAGATTTATAATCCTTTGAGTATATACCCAGTAATGGGATTTATGGATCAAATGGTATTTCTGGTTCTAGATCCTTGCTTGAGGAATTGCCACACTGTTTTCCACAATGGTTGAATTAATTTACACTCCGACCAACAGTGTAAAAGTGTTCCTATTTCTCCACATCCTCGTCGGCATCTATTTTTGTATCATAAGGGTCAGTGGGGATGTTTTTATCACATATACAGGGAGAGGGAGTTCTAGAAGGAGCATCTGCTTCTGATAGGCTTGGTGCTGAAGTCAGTCTTAATTGGTCCAAATGTAGGCATTCCCTGTCTGTGTGATGGGGCCGGCCATGCAGAGTCAGTTGCATCTTTTTGTTTATTCAGCCAATGACTATTGAAGGAACTTGCTGTGATGTGACAGTCATGGCCTCCGTCCTCATGTAGTACACAATCAGGAGGCAGAGCGAGAGACACTCAAGAAATCATTAGGCCCACCATTGATTAAGTTCAACTGTGGAAAGTATTACTCAAAAGAAGTATAAGATGCAATGAGAAGGTATATCAGAGAGACTCATATGTATGTGTGCCCCCACGCAGACCAGTAATTCGGTATGTTTTCAAACATTAAAAATTTTTACATTTTATTTAATGGAGGCAGGAAGAAACTAGGAAAACATTCACTCCATTTTACTAAAGGAATAGCAAACAAGATCTTTGAGGGAGATGGATGAGAACAAGACGGATGTTGACGTGAGCAGGCACAGCTTCATGATGTGCTTTTTTGTAGGGTTTCAGCAGACTGTTCAGAGTTACAGACTTACTGGGTCAGAGGGGTACAGACCAGCTACCCACCTTTCATCTTTGCTTAGAGTGGTGACCTAGTCCTAACTTCTGGGTTCTGGGTGCACAGTTTCTTCCAGTGTCATAGCTAGAAAGCTTATAAATGCTTCCAGAGCATCCCACAAATCCTAATGACTCTCATCTTTTATTTTTTGCTGCACCCATTAGCCTATATGGCCATATGTTCCCATATGACGTTCCTGGGGAATCCCAGCAGTAACTGGGTGAGCTATTTGAGGGATAGTTGCAGATCATCCTGAAAGTGGGGTAGGGAGAGAAAGAGCAAAACTAAGCAACTACATTCTGTTACTGGCAATGCCATCTATTCGTAACCCATGGGGTGGTAAGAAATTATAAATTTTCAACTAACCAGCTGATGTAATAGACATTTGTGGAGAAGTTTTGAGAATCCTAAATTCATTAAACACCTGCTTGTTTTGCTCTGGTTCCTCATGTTTTCCAGCAGCAAAATTACTCTGTCCTCTTGGTGCCTTGGAATGCCCCCAGCCTAAGCTCAGCCTGCACCCAGACTGCCCAATGCTTTGGGAGCAAGCTGACCAACAAACCCTTATAAACCATGATAAAGTTTCTAGATATTTTGGCTATTTTAGCCTTTCATTATTGAAGGAATACATTAATTTTCTTTTTTTTTTTTTTTTCTCTCTCTCTCTTTTTTTTTCTTATTAATAAAGACGAGGATTCACCATATTGGTCAGGCTGGTCTCGAACTCCTGACCTCAGGTGATCCGCTCGCCTCAGCCTCCCAAAGTGCTAGGATTACAGGCGTGAGCCACTGCGCCCGGCCGTTAATTTTATTGTTTAAATCAAGGGTGGTGCCTGTCACTTCCACGTCAGTTATCTCCCATGAACTTGAAGCTCTGCACTCCTCCCCCTCCAACGTGGCCGCCGTCATTTTGGGATTCACCCGTCTTCCTGGCATGTCCCTCTGGTGATTCCTGATGCACAGCTGCACTCTAGCTCAGGAGGGGAGAGCAGTGGATGCAAATTGGGGCCTTCTCTGAGGGCTGGCCTGCACAGATCTGGCCATGGGACTCTGGCTTCACAGCCTTCTCATGCCAGAGCTTCCGTACAGCTCAGAGATGGTGCCAAGGCAGGCTGGGGTGGGTGTGCAGGAGAACACAGACCCACAAAGGCCGGCTCCTGCTGTGCCAGGTCTCATGCTCTGAGGCAGGGCCCCACTGATTGAGCACAAAAGAAGCCTTTCTTTCTGTCTCCATTTTCTGGGAATGATGCAGCCTGAATAGAGGCTACAGAACAGGATATAGTTGACGGTGAAGGTTTATAACATGGGCTTTGTAGTTAGCAAAAAGGGGATTTACATTTCTGTCCTCGAACTTACAAGCTATGTGACGCTAGGCAGATGGTGACTCTCATAGAGCCTTAGTTTTCATGTCTATAAAATGGGGATACTGATATCAGCCTGGAAGAATTGTGATAATTATGAGAGATGAACCATGCAAAATGCTTAGCACAGAGTCTGGCTCCAAACTCAATGGTTATTAATTAGGGCTGATTTCTCTGGGTTTTGCTGGATTGTTTGCATATGACTGTCCCTCCTCCTTCGAAAGGACAAACGTTATGAAGGATATTTGGCTTGATTGAATTGGCAGTGGAGTAGCATCACATGCTAGCCCTGCGTGGCCCAGGATTACATCAGAGACATCATCTTCCCAGCACGCCTCACCACGCCTTCAAACAAGTGCTCCGTCTGGCACAAAGACCAAGAAAAGGTTCCGGTCCCTTGAGGTTGGAGAAGAAAGCAACTGCAAAGAAACAAGCTATTAATATTAATGTTCCGGGAAAAGAAGAAGAGAGAAAGGACACGGGCGCCCAGAAAGAATGACTCCATATGGCTTTGACGTGTTCATTTCCACAAGATGGGGAGCAGCGTGGAGAATACAAAATAGTGAGGAGGAGGGAAATGAGGAGGTGGAGGTGGCCTGGCAGCATCTGAGAAACTGCATGGGCCTGGGGAGTAGGTTTTGTCTAGACAAAAAGTCAGCCAGCCACACTGCCATCTGCAACCATCAGAGGATAAGCCAGAAGGGGAAAGGGAAAACCAGGAGTGCCCTGTTCGCTCCAATTAGTGGTTTGTAGGATATTTTCTCTAAGAGGCTTTTGTGCTAAGCCCAGAGGGCTGATTGAGACCTCTTATTGAGGTATTATTGAGACCTCGTCCAAGTGTCTCCTCTGTCGATCTCTTCAAGCAAAGTGCTTTAGTCCCTCTATTGAGATCCCATCGTACCTCTCAATTTCTCACATGTATACAGTGTCCGTCGCATAAGAGCCCAGCCTTTGCAGTCTGACCTGGATTAAAATCCTGTCTGCACCTCTACCTGGCCTTGATGCATTTGGCCTATCACTCCAGCACCCAGAGCCCCTGTTTCCTTGTCTAAAAGCAGTTTAAGTAGTATAATAAGGTGAGGAAGTAGTTTGTGAAGAATTGAAAAGAAGTCAGAGTGTACAGGACCTAACAACAGTGGTGGGCATTATAAATATTACAGCTCATTCTCTTTCTTTTCCCCATACCAGAGACAGCAAGAGCAAAAGGGTGAAGGAATCTATGGCAAATGGAAAAATCTAGGACTAATACGTTACTAGCAGCACAGGTATTGCAGACCTTGTTGAAAAAACTGAACTTCCTTGGGAATACTGCAGGCAAAACCTCCATACATTGAGCAAATTTGAGCCCTCCGTACAGATAGAAACTGAGAATATACTGCCAACTCCAAGTAAAAAAGATCTCTAACATGTGAAGACATATTCCAGCCTAGAGCACATGGAAGGCACAGCATTAAATTAAAGTAACTTTGGAGGAGATAAAAAGAACAGCAATTGTGCAGCTCCAGCTACCCCATCTCAGTGAGCTGAGATGATATCTGGCTAAGTGTTTCTATCATTTCCTTAGTGATGAAGAACTGGAGTGTATAGCAGAAACCCACCAAATAATAACAATAGGCTGTTATACATCATAAAACTTTAGTTAATTGTTCAGTAAAGTCTAGTTGCCATATTGTACAGTAATTTTAGTCTTGTTCAACCATTTTTTGATTATCTTTTGATCATTTTTGTAGGATCTCATATTCAATACATCTTTAGGTATTAAACTCAACATGAATGGACTCTCCCTCAATATTTTGTTATCAACATTCTTTTGCCTAGAAAGAGTAAAGCCTCATTGAGCAAGTCCTTTTAAGAATGCTACATTAAAGAAAACACTTCTTTAGGTAATCTTGGAATGGGGAAGACCCTTCTAAACAAGAAGAGAAAATACTGACAAAATTGGCTACATAAAAATGGAGCATTTTTGCCCAGGAATAAAGCATGAAGAATGAAAAATGAAGGATTGATTTTCTCAATAGATAAAGAGCTATTACAGATTAATGAGAGGCCATTTGATGACAGGAAGAATAAATATGAACAGGTAAAAACATGAACAGACTGACCTAAGAAAAACAAAATGGTCTTATGAGAATATGAAAAAGATACTCAGTATCACTTATCATTAAATAAATAAAAATGATAACACCAATGAGAAAACTTTCCCAGGTTAGATTGGGAAGGTGTGAAGGAATGTATATTCTCATCAAGGATTGGTGCAAACTTTGGAGGGCAATTTGTCAACAACTGGCAAAGTCTTAAAAATGCTTGGTCAAGGACTGGCATTTTAAATATTTTATCTCATTGATATGTCTGAACATATGAACAAAAATGCATATACATAGATTTTTTGCAGTATGTAATGTAATAAAAAGACTAGCAACAAACTCAACCAGAAAGAGACTGTTAAATAAATAAATGTTCATCTTTTAAGTGGAATACTACACAGCTACAACAAAGAATGATGTGTGCATGTGTCTGTATGTGGGATGTACGTATATGTATACATTAAAAGCGTGGGGAATTGGGAGTGTTATGTTTTTATAAGGAAATTTCTTGTGAAATTAAGTTAAAGTTAAATACATGTTATTAAGCATTTGTCTTTTGATTTAAAATAATTATTTCTAGCATGTAGGACAGTACTTTGCACATAATATATATACCCAAATATTCAATGATTGTGAAAAAGTAATTTGGATGAAATGTTAAAAGAAGGCATCTCTTTAATGAAAGTGGACCCAGTGAATACCTTCATGCCCTTCTATACTCATCTTTAACCTCTTTTACTGGGAGTGTAAATGTGGAAAAGTACATGAAACAATATACAATTCAATAGATGATGAAACAATGAGCATTGTATAACCACTAATCCAATAAAGAAATAGAACATACCCTCTCTTTTCACCTATGAGTTCATGGATGCTTTGTCATTAGAGCCTCTGTTTTCTTACCTGTAGACTGGGGATGCTGAAAATCATAACACGAATGTGCTTGTAAGATCACATGAGATAATGTTACTATCATGCCTATAAGTGATAGGCAATTCTGCAAAAGAAGAAGATTACAGGCTATTCAGTTTGATGAGGTGTCAGAGGCTGGCAGGTACCATCAAAGTGCAAGGGCATCTTGCTTGAAGTCGTCCCTATGACTTTTACTGTCCTGGACAGATGTGATATAGGGAAAACAGTTGCCCATGTGTTTATGCCTAGCATTCCAATAATGGAACACTGCACATTTTTGCCTAGTGTTCCATTATTGGAACGCTAAGCATGTGGGGGTTATTTATATTCTACTGCTCAAGGTCATCACCAAGGTCTAATTTTTCACACATGTCTGAAATTCAAAAAATTACAACCTACGGTATACATGGGTTAGTGGACTTAAGGGAATTAACTGGTGGTCAATATTCTTCCGCTTGCCTGAGAATAAATAATAAGCTTTCTCCTTATTCTGAATCTGTGAGTTTTGCTAGGGAGCAGAAGAGATGGAACCATGGAAGCTTCTGGGAGATTCTCAGAGCGCTGCTCATTGGAATGGTCTACAATGAATGGGGGAGGAGTCACCTTCCAGTAGCCTCTAGGGATGTGGAGCGATTTGCCTGCTCTGCCAGGTTCCTTGTAATGGCACTCTAGCTATGTGACCTTGGACAAGTTACTTAATCTTGCTCAGCCATGGCTACTCCATTTCTTTGAAGGCAAACTTAGTCTCAGCCTCACAGGGTACTGTGAGGGTCCTTGTGAGATAATCCGTGTAAAGTGCCCAGTGAGATGTCTCACTTAGCCAGTGCTCAGACATTTTTACTGGACAATTATCTCACCAGATAATCTTGGTGGATGAGACTACAGCATGTGGGCTACTTACATTCTTTAGGGAAGAAGAGTTTATGTGGATCTAGAGTGAAGTGGTGGTTTTCTGACTCCTGTAGCACTCCATTGATTCCATTGCTCCTAAATAGATGAGAGGGTCTCTCCATACAGTGACACATGGGGCTTGATGAGAGAAGATGGGGTATGTTAAGCTGATGTAGGAACAATGAGAACAGGAAGACTGTGCTTAGGCTTTGTGCTTGTGTGGGTAGGGAAGTGGAGGGCAAAGGGAAAAGAGAGAGAGAGAGAGGGAATGGCTCAAGAGTAGACATATGTAAAGCATGATTTGAGACCAAGAAAGACTGAGATGGAATGTTCTCTTAGGGAAATATTAGATGCTAAGGCAGAACATACAATTTGGGGTCTTGATAGAAGCCTTTGTTGGCAGCAAAGGCATTAAGAATTTATCCTGCAAGTAGTGGAGAACCATGAAAGGTTTTTTTTGTTTTTTTTTTTCTTTTTTTTTTTTAAGACAGAGTCTCCCTCTGTTGCCAGGCTGGAGTGCAGTGGCGTGATCTCGGTTCACTGCAAACTCTGCCTCCCAGGTTCAAGTGATTCTCCTTCCTCAGCCTCCTGAATAGCTGGGATTACTGGCATCCGCCACCACACCCAGCTAATTTTTGCATTTTTAGTAGAGACAGGGTTTCACCATGTTGGCCAGGATGGTCTCGATCTCCTGACCTTGTGATCTGCCCGTCTCGGTCTCCCAAAGTGTTGGGATTACAGGTGTGAGTCACCGCACCTGGACAAAGGTTCTTAAACAGGGTAGTGACATGTCTCAAACAGAGGAGGTAAAATTGAATTAGCAAATTAGCTAGAAAACAGAATATTTATTAGCTACAATTATTATGTTCAACTCAAGAAAAATCCCCTGGCACAGAGCCTCATGTACTTAACATATGCGTGCTGAATTTTTATTTCAAATATAAAATTGCTGTTACTTAGATGTCATCTGGCCTCTCCAGCTTTTAATATAAAATGACTGCATTTTATTTACATCTACAGTTAAGTGACTAAGTACTTCTCTTGAATAAACTCAGTCTGAGGGATGAAATGAGATTAAACATCGTAGTATCACTCCAACCTCCTTCCTCTTCCTGCCCCTTCCCATCACCAAAGTCCTCTTTTCTGCAGGTGCTAGATGAAAATGGATATTGATTGTGTTGAGGACGGGAGGCCTTCATGCAAAAGTACCACTGGGTTCCAGCTTAGCCAACCAACTGAATGATTTCATAGAGATTTCATCAAGACAGATGATGATGGGAGGTTGGTGGAGAGGTAGTCAGAAAAGGGACTGACAGCACAACTAAGAGAATTGGGAGGAAGGTTTAATGATAAAGATGGAAATTCAGCTGGGTTTCTATGAGAGCTTAGTTTTGTGGAGAACTAAGGGACAGGGAGGGACCAAAGTGGGAGAAAGAATGAAAGCTGCTGAATGAAGTCCTAAGAGTCAGTGTGGTATATGAGAAGTACATGGACTTTGGAATCAGCCCTGGCCAGAACACAGAACAGCACTGTGAGCTTGGGGAAGTTCATTACGGTTGCGTGCTTACCTGCAGAGACGTGGATAAAATAGGGTTTCTGTGAAGACAAATCAGTGATAGGACATGAAAGAGTTTGAGACACTGCCCAACATGCATACTTCTCTATGTTTCTGGTTTTTATGCTTCTTTGTTCTCCTTTTAACTCCCATCACCTAAAATTTTGAAATCCATCATAGGCACTTATTTGTCGAAGATTTCACTGGCCTTCTGTTAGGGAAGAGTAACTCTTTATAATGATGTGGCACTTTGCTGTTTTGAAACTGTTTAACGGATATTATTATCATCTGCTCTTCATAGCAGCTCTGTGAATTACAGTCTTATCCTAGTTTTTACAAATGGGGACATTGAGGCTCATTGTTGCACCGCCAATAGCTAGTGCTAAAACCAAGTTGTTTGGATTCAAGTGCTGTTTTCAACCGCAGACAGTATAGAAGCGTTTATGAGGACTCCTCTGCTTCTGGTTTTAATACTCCGTGTAATCGTGGTATCCTGGAAACTACTTTGGGTATCTTTTTAACCTGGTTTTCCAGATGTATCTTGCTATTTGACCAGAAAACCGGGAAGATCAGAGTGAAATGAAAGTGGAGACTGGGCCACTCTGCATTGGTAATAAAGTTTCTCCATGTTACCAATCTTTAAACCATAGCCATGTTACACTGAATTAATTACTAGGTGCCAAGAATTGCTTCTAAGGCACCAGAGGGAGGGAGAGAACTCTCTCTCCTCCATCTTCCCTCTGCTGCACATGTATACATGCATGTCCAGTACTAGCATTGAAAGTTAGCAGAAATTTCAAGAGTTCCCCCTCTACATGTACGCAGATGGCTTGCTTGTAGTCTTCTGACTCCCCTCCTGTTCATTAATTTGATGTGCATTTTGTTGCCTGCTCAGTTTTCTTTCTTGATTCTGGTCATGCTCTTATCCCTGCTATTATAAGAACGGCAACTTCCAGAATTCTGTCTTAATTTAATCACAGTCTTACCATTATAGCACCCAACCTCACTTTCCACTTCAGCTACTCTGCAACCTGGTTTAAGCAACACTGTTGACTCTTGCAGCTCTTCCTCTGACATGACATGTTAACAGGCTCTATACCCGTGGCCATCCAGAGTTCCACAGCAAGCATGGTGTGAAGTTCTGATGGAGAATGAATGAATCTGGACAAGACACCATAACACAACTTCACCAGTGGAGAGAGCCAGCTCTCATCAGAGGTTTCTGCCTTCACAGAACATTGAGGTCCCCTCCACAGTGTCCTTGTCATAAGAACTGATAAGGGTGAGGGAAAAGACAAGTTAAGAGAAAAGTGTACATGAAATAAAATCTAGTTGACCATAAATCATTGACATGCTATTCCTCGTGTCCTAATTATCTTTGGATGTTTTCCTTGTCCTTTAAGATTGTATCTATCATAAAAAAATGAATTGTGTCATTTGTAGAGAACAGTGGAAGCTAATTAAAAACAAAACCAAGAGCCACAGATGTAATTATTACACAATGAGATAAGGATAACATCATCTGATGCCATTTCATATACCAAAAGTGAATTTTAATTAGAACCCCAGGTGGTAACTAAGAAATCAGGTATAAAGAAATTTTATCTTTACTGCTTATTTGCAAAATAATTATGCATCACAATTATTGTTTGGGTATACATCAGATTTCTTAAAAATGTTCCTTAAAAGAAGAACTGTTCTTGATCTTGGCCTGTACAACACAAATAAGTAAACATACTTCTTTATTGAGACCAATGTGCTGAATCTGATACTGCAGGCATACAAGATTTAGGACCATATGAAACTTGTAATCATTTAGTATCAAAAGATTAGATTCACTCTTCCTCGTTCTGTAAAGCATTACTATGACAATATTTACATATCTGTAATGGCAATGAAATAAATATTTTAAAACATCTACTTTTGTCTTTACGCATAATTTATAATACTATTTTACGACTCTTTGTGTGTGCATATAAAATACACAGTTCATTCTAGTGTAATGTAGCAAAATAACAGCAATATATTTGTACATATTGTGTACAGGTTGAAGTGGTACTGAGCAAATGGCAAAGCTTTCTAGTAAGTAATTCCTGAAAGACCCTTTCTAGAATCAAAGTCATGTTTTGTCCCCATCTTGCAGATGGGAAATGGAGAGGGCAAAAGGGCCAGTAGGATAGGAAGCAATGGCACATGTACACCTATGTAACAAACCTGCACGTTCAGCACATGTATCCCAGAACTTAAACAGACAAAAAAACACAGAGACAGAATTTAATTTTATCTGTACATAAGAAAATAGGTAATCATGATGAAACACTCTGGTTCTTCAGCTTTCACTGATTCATAATCAAATTATTGAAACTATAAAAAAAAAAAAAGAAGGCAAGTAGGAGTGTTTATCTCCTTTAACATCCATTGCTTGCCCAAGGCTGGCTGGAATGCTGTGTTAAGGAGGACCCTGGCACCATGCCTTGGCCCAGGGGAAGTGTGTCGTGGAGGTGATGGGTGATCAGTGTCTGCCATGGCCATGGGGGTACTGTGGATGGTGATGAAGTGCATGTAATAAACTTCCTGGTTTTGCCAAATAAAAACCCAAACAAGGTTGGAATCTACATTTCTGTGTTCTAACTTTAGTTACCTGTAACCCTTTTCCCCAATGACTAAATTGCTGTGTGACTTTGGGCAAGCTCTGTAACTTCTCTGAGCCACAGCTTCTCTGTCTTTCAAATAGGAGCAATGATACAACTCAGTGCTCTTTGTGCAGCACCAGAATAATCAATCTGAAATTGTTGTACAAAAGCTCACATTTAAAAATGGACACAGTAGGCTGGGTGTGGTGGCTCAGACCTGCAATCTCAGCCCTTTGTGAGGCCGAGGTGGGTGGAACACAAGGTCGGGAGATCGAGACCATCCTGACCAACATGGTATAACCCTGTCTCTACTATTAGCTGGGCATGGTGGCGGATGCCTGTAATCCCAGCTATTCGGGAGGCTGAGGCAGGAGAATTGCTTGAACCTGGGAGGCAGAGGTTGCAATGAGTTGAGATTGCGCCACTGCACTCCAGCCTAGTGACTGAGCGAGACTCTGTCTCAAAAAAAAAAAAAAGGACACAATTAATATGTAGTCTGTCTTCTTTTCTTCATTCAATGTAGCATTTAGGTAACCCAAGCCAAGGGACCCAAGAGAAAGGACAGGAAGCACAACTGGATGGGCCCCATAGGAGGCAGTTAGATTTAGATGAGGTCCTAAGGATGGGGCCCCCATGCTAGGATTAGTGTCCTTATAAGAAAACAATGAGACTGGAGCTCTCTCTCTCCACCTTGTGAAGACACAGTGAGAAGGGGGCCATCTGCAAGCCAAGAAGATGAGCCCCTCCCTCGCCGGAACCCAACCATGCTGGCACCTTGATCTTGGGCTTGTCAGCATTCAGAACTGTGAGAAATGAATGTTGTTTAAGCTACCCCATCTTTGGTATTTTTCTGTAGTAGCCTGAGAAGACTAAGACAACTACTATATGCCTGGCTTTCTTATAAATATTTGAACTGCTACAATGAACACAGAAATTTCTGTCCTTGTGCAATTTACATTCTACTATGGGTAGAATACACAAATACATAACATGATAAATGCGTGACTAGATAAACAAATCCATAGATATATACAATTATAGCAATACAATAGTAAAGGAACATTTAAGGTGTCAGGTAGTAATAAATGCTATGAAGTACAAGTCAGCAGGACTGGAGAGAGAGCAGGCACTGGTAGGGAGGATGCTATTTCAGATGCAATGACTGGAGGGTCTCTGACGGCTTCACGTATGATCACACAACTGGAAGAAGTGAGGGAGCTGGCCATGTAGCTATCTTGGGGAAGACTGTTCCAGGCAAAGGTATAGCAAATGCCAAAACTGTGTTCCCTGGGTTCAAGAAACAGGAAGGGAGATAGTATGGCTTTTCCTCTTCTGCAAGCTTTTCCATTAAGGTACATTTTTGAGGTGTAGCCAATGTATTTCAGGGGCCCAGGAAAATCATACACTGGTGCTTACGGACATGGCCTCATGTAGGAGATCAAACCACTGTCAGTTCATTTTCCATGTTTGCCACTATAGATACATTTTTTAGACCATGGTGGTGTTACTCTTGCCCTGTAAGTCAATAAATATAATTTATTTTTCTTGCAGTGGATAATTTTTGTACTGGTTCAGAGTCTAATTATTGTAGCGGTAGAAACGAACAGAAACATTTCTTAAAAGGTGCAGTCTGCCAAACAATGGATGTGTCTCTGACTTGTCCAGGGCAGTTTCTCCAGCTGGAACATGGAAGCTGCATTGTAGTCATCCCTCTGCCTCTTCATTTTCTCTCTATCTTTTTTTTTTTTAGATGGAGTCTCGCTCTGTCGCCAGGCTGGAGTGCAGTGGCGAGATCTTGGCTCACTGCAACCTCTGCCTCCTGGGTTCAAGTGATTCTCTGGTCTCAGCCTCCCAAGTAGCTGGGACTGCAGGCACACACAACCATGCCCAGATAATTTTTGTATTTTTTAGCAGAGATGGGGTTTCACCATGTTGGCCAGGATGGTCTTCATCTCTTGACCTCGTGATCTGCCCACCTTGGCCTTCCAAAGTGCTGGGATTACAGGCATGAGCCACCGCGCCCGGCCCTGCCTCTTCATTTTCCTCCCTTGCCTGCTCTTCCTGGCAGTGCTTCTAGCTTACCCTCTTAAATGCCAAGAGAAGCCACTCTTTGCTGTGTTCCTACTGTGTGCTAGGGAGTGTTCTGCATAACCTGTGCACATTTACTCATTTTTCTCAGTTCTTAAGGGCTAAGAAATATCAAATAAGACTGCCAAAATTAGGTGAAATAAAGCATGTAAGGTGTTTAGCACAGTGCCTGGCACATGGTGGTTTTTCTGAGTGGTAGCAATTGTTATCACTAGTTACTTTATTTAGTCCTTCTTTGAAAGGGGCATTATAATTCTCATCTTATGGGCCCAGGGAGGTTAAGTAACTTCTCCAAGGCCACTCTGTCAGTTTCAGCATAAGTTAGGGTTTAACTCTCGGTCTATCTATGCTAAAGCCTGTGCTCTTTTTCTTACTGTGTTACTTCTCTGCACTCTATTTTCCTTCCATGTAAAATATGGGAATAAGATTTATATACAAGTGCATACATCTATACATCTACAAATGTACCAAGGGTGTTTTGAAGATTAAATACTTTATATATGTAATTGAGATGGCAGTATTCAAATACAAATTAAGATATTATTTAGAGATCTAAATATCTGATATTATAAAGATATCTGTATCAGAAGACACATGAAGTAGAGTTAAAAATGGTGAAGAGTGCTAGTGGGTAAAAAGTCCAGTGGTATGTGATGAGGCACTGACAAGCTTGTGGGGTCTTCAGAGAAGAAAATGATCGTGATGGGCTGATGTAGGTGGAAGAGTGAGCCAGGGAATGGGCCAGTAGGAGCAGAGTGCGTGGCATCACAGGTAAAGAGCTGCACACCTGTGCAAAGATCAAAAGGGTGTGTGTGTGTGCATTGTGTGTGTGTGTGTGTGTGTACGTGTGTGATTGCATGGGACAGTGAGGATGCAGCACTGTGTACAGGCTTCACAGGCAGAAAGATGGGGATGGAGCTTGAGGGCTTTGAAGATTTGACATTGAGGTGTGAGATCCTGTTCCTGTGTTCAGGGCTTTAGTCAGGTGTATAAGTAGAAGACGGATGGGTGAATAAGATCATGTGGGATAGAACCAAATAGGGTGCCTGAAGCAACATGTGCTGTGCAAATCTTATATATGCCTGTATTAGCCAGGGCTCTCTAGAGAAACGAAACTGATAGAATATATATAGATACAAAGGAGGGGATTTATTGTGGGAATTGGCTCACACGATTTTGGAGGCTGAGAAGTCCTGCAATCTGCTATCTGCAAGCTGGAGACAAGCTGGTGCTGCCATTTCCAGTCCAAACACGAAAGTCTGAGAACCAGGGGAGTCAATGGTGCCTGTCCCAGTCCAAGTCTGAAACTCTGAGGACTGGGGGTGGAGCAGTGGGAGGAGATAGTGTAAATCCTGGTCAGAGTCTGCAGGCCTAAGAAAGAGGAGCACTGATGCCCTAGAGTGGGAGAGATGTGCATTCCTAGCTCAAGAAGAGAAAAGAGTCACTCTCTCTCTTTTTTATTTTTTTCCATTCTATTTGAGCTCTCCGTGAATTGGCTCATACCCATCCACATTGGTGAGGGCAAACTTATTTACTTGGTCTACATTTGAAGAGTGAAATGAAGCCATTTTCTTTCTCTAACCTGATTTCCTCCTCTTCCCTCCTCTCCTATTTTCTCTTCTCTTCTCCTGTCTGACCCTCTTTCATTCCTCTTTTTCATTTTTCTTTCCTGCCCAGCTGACAAGGTAAGTAAGAACAGGGCCACCCTTCTGTTTGGAAGGTATACATGGGCCGGAGCGGACTGAGAAGTGTCACCCCAGGTGTTTCCAGTTGCTTCTATTCCATTGTTTCCTCCAGTTATCCAAAAAGGAATTCCAGATTCCATGGATCTAGATCACTTTCAAAGTTAAGCCAGAATCAAGCTGCGAGTGGGATGGGATGCTGGTGCTCTGTCCTCAATCTGTCACAACCAACATTTCCATGTACAGTGGCCTCATTTCCAATGACAAGCACCTGCATCTTCATGAGAAGACCGTCAGGCTGCTGGAGCCCACTGTGTCCATCCCGTCATGGGGGCCTGACATCTGCGTTGGGGCTCATAACTAATGACTGCTAGGTGTGAGTATAAGCAGCTGAGCCTCCTCATCCCCCAGATGGAATATTTCTGATGCACCTGTTGCACATAGTTTCCCATGTATCCGCTGGGGATGCAGCTCCAGCTGTCTACTGTGGTCGCTGACTCTACAGTGAGCTCCCTATTGGCTTCATTTTTCATCTATCCCTTTCCCATTCCCCTGCCAGTTCCCTGCGCTTACAAAATAAACTCACACCGTAGGTCCTCTTCTCAGGGCTTGCTTCTGTGGGCATCCCACCTAGAAAAAGGGATAGGATGTCAATGGCAATCTCTTTAGACCTGCCTCTGACGTACACAAAAGTCTTCTCTGTTATTGCAGGATCCAGCTAAGCTCACCAGGTAGGAAACAAGATAGAAATGTGAAATGAAAAATCTATATGCATTTATAAAGAAAGTCTCTTTTGCATACCTCTCTTAGAACCAGCAGTGATTTGAGAGGGGCAACTGGCTGATTACTTAGTGCTTTAAATAAGGGGTTAGCAAATGTGTTTATAAGGGCCAGACAGTAAATACTTGAAGCTTCACAGGTCAGACACTCAGTTGCAACTACTTAGTTCTACTGCTGTAGTGCGAAGGAGGTAATCATAGACAATACGTAAAATGATGAGTGGGGTTATTTTCCAATAAAACTTTACTGACAAAAATAGAGACCCAGGTTTGTCCTGCCGCTGGTTTAGATGTTGCCTATCTTCACCTATTTAATAAAGTGTTCACCTTGCATTTAATTTCACGTTTCTTCCTTTGCCTTCCCCTCTCTGTCTTGACCATCCTTCCCCCACATTTGTGTTTTCTGCTTGTACTTAAAGGTTCTTCCCAGGGTTTCTTCCTCTGGAAATTCTCCCTGGACCCACAAGTCTGGCTGAGGGGCTTCTCGTCCATGTTTTACGCTGGCTACAGTGCTTACCTGTTTCTTGGTACTTACAGCCTAGCTGATGAACTTCACATTTTGACATTTTTTTTTTCTTTTAGTGAAAGGCCTTTCGGTTGTGACAGAAATCTATCTCAAAGTTGATCCAATGCAAAAAAAGTTTTCTCTTAAGTTTGCATTAACTGGTTTTGTGATTAAATTGCAAATATACATCTGAAGCACTTTTAACTTTTCCAGAATCTGTTAACAGTCTTGCTCTACCGCAGCCCCCTTTCCTCATGGGCATAATGACATATGTCCCTGTTTCCTGGGAGTGCTCTGGTTTACATCTTTTGTCCTCAAGCAATTATAAATAGTGTCCCCTTTGACTCTCATTAGTGCCCTGGAATTTGCAATAAATTATATGGTCACCTACTTAATGACATGCTAGTCAGATTTTCCAACTTCTTGGTCAATTTCAAGGACGAAGAGTTAGTCCTCTCCATTCAAAATCTCTTATCTCTTATTCTACCCTGGGCCCCCAAACATAGGAGAGTCTATGGCCACTTGCCATGTGCTCATTCCCCTGTCCTGTCCTTGCTTCTCTGAATTTATGAATGGGAAGGAAAGAGACAGAAAAAATGTATTTCCTTTTATGGTTGTTCATGGTTGTTTTTCCATGCCCTGTGGACTTGATTTTATTACCTTGGTTTGTAGTCCTTTCTATGTCACAGGAGTATAAACACTGGTGTCTTGTGGGGACACATCTGGATTATATTTTTGGGAAGATCTCAAGGGGACCCCATCTTGTGTAGTCAGCTGCCTTGCAAGAGGCCTGGTTGAGGCTCAGCCTCTTCCCACTTCCCACCTTCATGTGTGGTCAAGCCCACAACCTCTGGCTGCTGGGCTCTCTAGCCTGGCCGGCAGCTCTCTTGGAAGATGCTGGTAAGATGGTTTGAGATGGTTTAAGACAACTTCCGTTGTATCAGCTCTGCCTGTGGAAATGTCATCTCTTCCTGACAAATGGAGGTAGCGAGGGGTCCCTTTGGCTTTCCTTTCTTGGCTTTTTGGGTCTTTTCCTTTTGTTAACAGATTGGTAGCAATGGTCTCTCTGTCGGTTCAGAAGACCAGAAACTCATACAAGAGATCATCACCAATTCCTGAGTGGTGGGGTAGTGGTGGCGGTGGGAAAAGCATGTTTTGTACGACTCTACCTTACAAAAAGAAAGGGGGCTGAAATTAGTTGAAAATTCTCTTTAATGTTGGGGGTAGAAATATGAAACCATTGTTTTTTCATAATCTCTCTTCTTCCAAAAGACAAATTTCCTTTTTTGCACTTAGTCCCTCCCTGGCATCTCAAAGAATGTGGAAAAGGTACGTTAAAGGGGAATATGCCACACCCCAGTGCCGCCAGGTGGCTGCAGAAGAACTTAGCATTTTTTTGTTATGGCTTCTCACATTTGTCTCAACACAATTGTTCCTTACTGTTGGTTCTATCACAATTCATGGAAAATGGGAACATCTCTCATCTTACACTTTATACTATCATGTGACAAATTCAAATGATTTGTAACATGGGTAGATAGTACAATCAGGCCACCATGGAGCTGGCCTCACACAAGCGTGTGCTGGCTTCAGGACCCACTGTCTCCCCATCCTTCAGTTCTTCTCCTTTTGCACTGGTCTTACTCTGTTCTAGAAGAAGCTTTTTCCATGTGGCGGAGGAGAGGCACACGACTAATGACTGTCCCAGGTTTATATTATTGCAGTTCCCAACCTAGAGGAGAATAAACTTCACTCTTGTTTAGTATATATAGACCCCAGGGAAGATTTTTGATCGGTCCTGCTTAGATCATATATCCATGCTTTGGCCAAACACTGTGGCCAGGGTGATGAGGCACTTGACTAGCTGAACTGAAGCTATGTGTTTATTTCTGTGACAGGAATGGGGAGGAGATGAGACTGGAAGCTTTCCACTCCCACCAAAAATCATATGGCGTTTTAAAATGGGGAAATAGCTGTGACCTCACCGACAGGGACAGTGAACTGAAAAGGAACAGAACCAAGAAAGACAAGCCAGTCCAGTTTAGATCATCTTAGGTCACCCAGTCACTTGCCACCAACTGATTACAAATTCAGGAGCAAGCCTCACTGGGATCAGTACAAACCATCCAGCTTAATTTTTTTCAGTCCACAGAACTGGGAGCTATATAGCTTTTTATTGTTTTGGAATGATTTGTTAGTCTGCAAAGGCTAACTAATACAAGTATTAAGGAATAATATTTTATCACTGTTACTTCATAGATGTGCCACCAAATCTGGATGAACATATAAATGTATTTTTGCTCTCACTGAATACACATACACCCACATGCATGCAGGTACACACATATGTATACATACATATTGTTACTGCCAAAGCTACCATTAAGTGTTAAGTTTATGTAGGTTATGGAATAAGGTATCCAGAGAGTTACAACTTAAAATATGAGGCAAGAGGCATAATGTAATAAAAAGTTGGCACCAAGAAAAAGTGTAGGCTTACTAGAGACTGCACGGGACTTTTGCTCATTAGTAGAAAATACAGCATGGTCAGAGCAGTAAGTAAGTTCTACTGAAATAATAACATAGTACTGAAGAATGACCATCATGTTAATAATGCAGATATAATGGAGCTTTTTATAGGTCCATGGAGATCTCAGTGATTTTTGAGCCCCAACTGACACCTTGATCTCAGCTTTGTAAGACTGAGCAGAGGACCCAGTTAAGCTGTCCCTAGACTCCTCACCCATGGAAACTGTGAAATTAAAAATGTGTATT
This sequence comes from Sapajus apella, assembly GCF_009761245.1. Classification (NCBI taxonomy): domain Eukaryota; kingdom Metazoa; phylum Chordata; class Mammalia; order Primates; family Cebidae; genus Sapajus; species Sapajus apella. Next base: position 50,005,787 of record NW_022436943.1, read on the forward strand.
GTATAGCAAAGACCTGGAACCAACCCAAATGCCCATTGATGGTAGGCTGGACAGGGAAAATATGGGACATATGCACCATGGAATACTATGCAGCCATAAAAAACGATGAGTTCATGTCCTCTGTAGGGACATGGATGTACCTGGAAACCATCATTCTCAGCAAACTGACACAAGAACAGAAAATCAAACACTTCATGTTCTTACTCATAGGTGGGTGTTGAACAATGAGAACACATGGACACAGGGAGGGGAGCATCACATACTGGGGTCTGTTGGTGGGGCTAGGAGAGGGACAGCAGGGGGTAGGGAGTTGGGGAGGGGTAACATGGGGAGAAATGCCAGATATAGGTGATGGAGGGAGGGAGGCAGCAAACCACATTGCCATGTGTGTACCTATGCAACAATCCTGCATGTTCTTCACATGTACCCCAGAACCTACAGTGCAGTAAAATAAAAAAAATGTGTATTGTTATAAGTTGCTTATTTTGTGCTAATTTGTTATGCAGCAATTGAAATCTAACACAGAGGAAGAAAAGTTAGCATGGGGTAAGCTGTTAACTACTATTTCTGGATTAAACTAGAAAGTCAATCGGGGCAGGTGCTGTGTCTGTCTATCATGATGATTAACTATTTTTTTTTTTTTTTTTTTTTTTTTTTTTTTTTTTTAGGTGGAGTATTGCTCTGTCACCAGGCTGGAGTGCAGTGCCTCAATCTCAGCTCACTGCAACCTCTGCCTCCCGAGTTCAAGCCATTTTCCTGCCTCAGCCTCCCGGGTAGCTGGGATTACAGGCACCCACCACCACACTAGGCTAATTTTTGTATTTTCAGTAGAGATGAGGTTTCACCATGTTGCCTAAGATGATCTCCATCTCCTGACCTCATGATCTGCCCATCTTGGCCTCCCAAAGTACTGGGATTACAGGTGTGAGCCACCGTACCCAGCCTATGATGATGAACTTTTTGAGCTCTGAGACTGAATGCAAGCCCTCTCACTTATTAACTGCATGTCTTTGGAGGATGTATCTCAGTTTCCTAATCTGTAAAACGGGAATTATAACATTATGGGAATTGAGGAAGAATAAATGTAATAGTCCATATACAATGCTTAGCATAATCATTGTTACAATGCTAAGCATTGTGTATGGACTATTACATTAACTCTTCCTCAATTCCCATATGATATATGCACTCAGTAAGCATTAGCTATCATATTCAGCTGAAATCACTATTGAATTTCTGGCAGGTGACAGTGCCCATCTTTACAGGCATATATATGGAAAGCAAGGAATGGACAGTGGGATGAGTAATTTGAGTGACTGAAGAAATGGATAAATGGTGAATGGCTACCCAAGAAACTCAACTCGTATTTCTTTTTGTTTTTTAAGAGAGATGGTCTTGCTGTCACTCAGGCTGGAGTGCAGTGATGTGATCATGGCTCACTGCAGCCTCAACCTCCTGGGCTCAAGTGATCCTCCCACCTCAGCCTCCCAAGTAGATGGGACTACAGGAACACACCTCATGTCTGACTAATTTTAAAAGTTTTTGTAGAGTTGGGGGTCTCACTATGTTGTCTAGGCTGGTCTCTAATTCCAAAGCTCAAAAAATCCTCCCATCTGGGCCTCCCAAAGTTCTGGGATTACAAGCATGGGCTACTGTGCTGAGCCTCAATTCATATTCTTTTAAAAAGTTGCAACCTTTATAATTTAAGCCTGTCAGTGCCTGTGGGATAAATCACCAAAGGAGAGCAGGGCTTGCACAACATGCTTCTTGCTCTCCAGCGGTCATGATAACAGAAATCTTGTGCTCAGGTACATCACCTGGTGACTCTGACAGGGACCACATCTAGAAATTTCCAGGCCAGGGAGACACTTAGGATTTATTCTTCCTCACTCTTGTCTTCTTTGTTTGCACTCGCTTTATTCTCTTGCTGAGCTGCTAACTCTCTGGCTAGCTGGGAACTCACACTTACCTTCTCTCCTGTGCTGCCAGACACCCTTGCCCTTGGCTGCACAAAAAGGATATGCTTGCTGAGCAGCAGGTATAAATTAACTACATGAAATATAATTATTTCATCCTGGCTGTGATAGGAAGAGGGAGGAATGGAAGGAAGGTTTGCTGTGCTGAGTTTAGACTCTGAGAACGTGATCCAGATAAGAACCAGTGAAGCAATGCCTGTTTAATAAATATTAAGAACTGGTAGGCCCTGGAATCTGGGGATTTCAGGACAAACAGAACAGTTCTGGAGCTTTGCAAAGTTTTCTTTTAATGAAGCACAAATTTCCCTCACTTGGAGGCTCTGGATGCATCTGTGGAATGGAGGAAATGTATAGAGCCTGGGGTCAGTGGCAGAATCCTAGCTCCAAGTCCTATCTTCCAGGGACAGCTGGGCAAATCACGACTCCTCTTAATACACTGATATAATGACATTCAGCAAATAGGGTTCCCTGAGAAAATGAAGGTAAACGTCTAAAGAATTCAAAAGTTGTCTCTCAGTGGATCCTTTCCTCTCTTTGCGACTCAGCTTCCTCAGTGATCAAATTTTGGAGCTGTTCTCAATGAAACTGTGCTCCACGCAGGTGGCCACTTCTGGATACAGCAGGGAGAACTGTTGAGGGGGCCAGACTCTCCTCCTCCCAACATTTACAATGGAAGAAGCTGAGTCAGATTTGAATCAATTCTGCATAATAGTCTTCCTGGTGAAATGTATTTTTCAGATTTTGATCTAAAGAAATTAACCACTCCACTGGTTGATGGCTTCACTCCCATCGATTATTAGCATATTCTACTACAGTTCCCAGGATTCTTGTGATTTAATCAGGGAAGTAAACGAGAAGTTGGGTAGAAGACCAAGGCAGCCACACGGTAGCATCAAGGCCGTGGAAGTTGAAACCAGAAGATTTGAGTTTGAGGTTTGACCTTGCTACTGACCAGCCACATTGCTCTTACTGGCTTCTTAACCTTTTGCTTTCAGTTTCTCCAGTGTCTAATATAATCCCAGCTTCCCATGAGTGCTCTGGGAGTCCTGAGATAGATGTTGATACAAATGCCCAGCACAGTGCCTTGCACCTGGCTCGCACAGGAAACAGGCGGGATTTGCTGGGATACCACACCTCTTGCTAGCTGTTATTAAATACCAATTCCTGCTGGTCTGGATAGTACAATCTGGTATTTAAAAGCATTCAGAGAGATGCTTAAATGTGGGACAAATACATATATCCCTGCTGTTGCTATGCTGACTTACGCAATACATTAAAGTGTACTCTAGCAACGGTGCCTGTTGAAAAAGAGGAACAGGTAACCTCCTCTGGGCATCAGAGAGAGGGACCTAATGGCTTATTTTTTTTCCTGCTATTCAGCTGGTTTTTGCATTTGGCATTTAGCCTCAGCTCTCTACATGATATTTATCACTGCAATTAAGTTGGGGGCAGAAACATTTAGAATGGCTCTGGCTAAGAAGTCGCCTGAGCTTTGTCGTTTTTATGTTGCAGGAACTGAGCACAAATGTTGTGTCTTCCTGCTAATCTTGGGTAGGGTAAGATTTGCCATTTAGTTGGTAGGAAGAAGGCAAGTCTCTGTGATGCTAACATGACTATCTCCAAAATACGATTTGAAGTCCTCACAATGTCTTTTCCCTATTCATTGTTCACTGAACACAAGAGTGAAAGGACTCTTTGTGATAGTGTGCACCAATTGATCTTAACTGAAGGCTTTCTATGTGTTGGACACGTGACTGTGTCATCTTAATCCTCTTGCCATTCCCATGTGATAGGAAACTGCATTTTTCCTGCTTTAGGTGAGTTGGAGGCATGCCAAATGGTCTAATATTTTTGTTTATGGCTTAAGGGGTTCTGTGAAGACTTTGGATGTGCTGACAAAGAGCTGAGTTTTGTAAGGTAATGAAGAGTTGCTATGTTGAGGAGAGTGAAGTACCTTCAAGTGAAGTAGTTGCCCGTACTCTGCAGCCTTAAAGAGCCATACAGATAAAAGGTATCACCAAATAAAGTAGTGTTTCAGGGAGAAAACAACATGTTCTATTAAAAGTCCTCAAGATTCAGGAATTGCTGGTGTCTTGTTCTAGCTCTAGACACAATCTGTTCATTTGTTTTCAATCCCATTGCCTTCATCTGCCCCATAAAAAGAACACACCTGGCTCTCCTTCTTGTCAAGGTATGATGTGCTGTGTGTAACTGCTTACATGACATGAAACGAAAGTGTTGTGAAAAGCAGAAGCGGCTGGGTGCAGTGGCTCATGCCTGCGATCTCAAAGCTTTGGGAGATGGGGGCAGGAGGACTGCTTGAGCCCAGGAGTTCGAGACCAGCCTGGGCAACATAGGGAGACTCCCAGCTCTACCAAAAATATTTAAAAATTAGTCAGGTGTGGTGTCCCGTGCAGGTAGTTCTAGCCACTTGGGAAGCTGAAGTATGCAGATCACTTGTGCCTGGGAGGTTGAGGGTATAGTGAGCTATGATCAGTGAGTGGGCAGTGAGCCACAGAATGAGACCCTGTCTCAAAGGAAAAAAAAAAAAAAAAGAGGATGCATTCACCAGATGCAGCTAATATTTCCTCAGTAGTCCTGGCTGTTCACTGGCATTATAAACTTGGATCCATGATTTCACCATTCACAGATCCGTAAACCAGGAGCCTCTTTGGTCTACAGAGGCTTAGACAGTTGGGTGGAAGTTATTTGCAGAAGCTATTCAAATATATGCTATGTGCATTATAAACCTGGATGCATGATTTCACTATTCACAGACCTGTGAAACAAGAGCCTCTTTGGTCTACAGAGTTCTACAGTCTTTATGGCTTAGACAGTTGGATGGAAGCTATTTGCAGAATAGTTCTGTCCACTTGGTTCACAAGTTTTTGGTTATAGCCTGCCAAATGTCCCAGGATTGCACTAAGTATGTGTATGGATGAGGAGGTATGTGGGAAGACAGAAAAAATAGGGTAGCATTTAAAAGAAAAAGGCAGTCGCTTCCCTGACACCACTGGCTCCTGGTTTCCCTCCTACTTTCCTCACCATTCTTTCTTAATCTCTCGTGCTTCTCTTCCTGCCCACACTTAAGATGTTGCAGCTCTAGGAGGGCTTCATTCTTAGAGCTTTTCTGTTCTTACTCTAAACTATGGTAATTCTTATTTTGCAAGAGTAAATCTCCATGGAGTACAAGGGAACGTTCCTTTTCCTCCAATTGCCTTTCGTATCTGCTCTGTGAAGCTCATTTTTCCCGGACCTTTGAATGAAGTCCAAGGCCATTCTCCATTCTGATCACTCTCTAGTAGTGAATTGCCCTCTGGTCACTTTTAGTCACAAAAGTCTCATGGGAATAATGAACATGGCCAGTAGTAATAATCAGAATTGCATAGACAATTTGAAGTTAAACTTTTGTAACTTTGGACCCTTAGGAACTTTAATAGGGATAGCCCCACATTCAAGAGGCCAGAGGAGAGACCCAGAGCCCGCAACCGAGACATGGGGTTGAATGAGGGAAGTTACATGCAAGGCAGACTAGTGGCGACAGGCTGGACAGGAGAACTCCAACCGCCAGTAAAAACCATGCAATTTACATAACATTTTCACTTAGCACCCTCCCCCTACCAACCTCCACATTGCAATCTTCATTTCACCCAAAATAAAGGGCCTCCATCCCCCGTATGGCCTGCGTTCCATGGAGTGGGGCAGCAGTTCAGGAGTTCCTCATGCATAAGGAATGAATCTCCGAGTTGGCCACTCCTAGATTCCTTAGCTTGAAAATATTGAACACACATTATTGTTAGACCATAGAGTCATTCTCCGAGTATGCTTAAGTTATGTTATTGCTGTTAGATGCATCTGCCATATGCAGCCAGTTCTTATGGTATGCTTCAAGTTAAGCTATTGCTGTCAGGTGCATCTGCATTGCACTTCTCCCTTCCCTTCAACAAGCTCCTCCTTCAGGGTAGAAGTCAACATTAAGAAAGAGTAATCCTCTTTCCTACCTTACTATGAAGCTCTTGTCTTGTCAAAACCCACTCACTCCAAGCTTCGTGATCAAGATTTTTTCTCTCTTTTTCTCTCTCTGTCTCTTTCTCTCTTCATCAGAGCTGTGAGATAAGAGATCAAAGAGAGAGGAAAAGTCTTACCCGCATGGGACTGATGCACGCCTGGGGATTGACATTCTCTTCATTTAATCTATACTCGATGTTGATTTTCTGGTATGGTGTGCCCAGGGTTCCTTGAAGATTCCATCCCTGGGATTGTGCTACTGCACTTCCAGCAGTAACTTAGACAGCAAAAGCTGGTACCTCTGGAGGGCCATGCACAGTTTCTATATGAGCTGTTCTGCTGGCTCCTCTTTCTGATTGACATCACATCATCCCTTTGGGTGGTCTTCTTAGGGAAGGTTCAAGATGGTTGTAGGGTGTGATGTCCTTCTTCCATGTAGCCCTCTTTTGATCCCCAAGAAACACTCAGGCATCCTCATTCTTATTCTTGATGAAGTGTAGCTAACTCCCTATCCATAATCATCTCTCTCTGCCCTGGCACCTCAGGCTGATAATGTAGAGCCCGACCTTTACATTTCTGTGATCTGTGTCAGACATGAGTCCAAGGTGACTGAAGTGCACCTATTAAACTCTCTGGATAATTTATTTGAAGCTTCTTTGACTCTTCAACTAGGAAGGGGTTTCCCTTTCTTTGTTTCCCTTTATTGGGAGGCACACACACACAAATGCCAGAACACTCTCTGCTAAGTAAGCCAGAACAACTTTCTCCCAAGGAAATTCTCTCTGAGATTTTCAACTTCAGTATTCTTACGCCAGAAAGGGATATTAAGTTAGTGATTGAAAGCCATCTTCTGAAATTTTCTTTGCAATTCCTGCCTGTGTGATCTGTCACTTGCTTTGTGATGTGAAGTTAGCTGGCACCTTGTTTCTCAGGGTCTCAACTGAAATGAGACAGAATGAGCCCTATTTTGAAACCCTACCATACTCTTGCTCCATAAGCTCATCCACTTCAATGGCTTTTGGTGTCTAGGGTCATGAGTATCCTAAAATATGTAAAATCAACACTTCTTTAAAAAAAAATTCAAGGAGAGTTTAACCCAGGTCAAGGTACGCCAAAGATCTCAGATGGGAATAACTTCTGGAAAGAGTTGGCTGTTCAACAAGCTGCCCTTGAGGTGCCCTGGCTGCTTTAGTGCTGGGGTGCAGAAACCACTCATATACTGAATTCTCTTCAAGGACTGTCTTTTTTTCTTGCAATCCTAGTTTGTCAGGGCATGGAAGCATTTTTGCAGACCAGTAAGGTCCAGTACAGTAGCAGAGTTCTGCCTCTATGAATTGGCTATGGTCAAGGACAAGATTAAATGAACACTAGAATATTAAGGATTTACTCTGATTTTAATTGTGATTCAAAATTACATGCAGTATATTCTTGCTTCTGTACCCCACTATTACCCTAACCAACAAAAAATTAACCATACCTCTCTTTTATGAACTCCAGATTCAAATATCTTACTCCATGATGAATAATTTCATCTAGATATTCCAAAGTAACTCAAACTAAAACATACGGAAATGGAAATGATGTTTTTTTTCTAAAATGTTTATTATACCACGTCTTATTTTTAAAAATAGACTTCATTTCCCACACACTCAAATCGTAAATCCTAACTTTAAGATTCTCATGCTGCACAATTCCAACCAGCCTGGCCTTCTAATGTATTGGGAGTCTGTCCCCTTTGGATCTTCATAAGAATTCATTTTACAATCTCATCATTTCCCTTGGAAAATGCGTCAGCCTCTTAACTGGCTTCACTGCATTTATTCTCACCCACCGTAACTCATTTTTCACAGAGCCAACACTTTAACCATTTTAAATCATGTCTCCTTTACTTAAACTTTTCAAAGGTATTCATCACCTAGATGAATGGTCTAGATATAAAAGCTTTCTTTTTTTTATCCAAGGACAGTTAAACCCACGTTAAGGTACACCAAAGATCTCAGATGGGAGTAGCTTTTGGAAAGAAGTAGCTGTTCAACAAGCTGCCCCTGAGGTACCCTGGCTGCTTTAGTGCTGGGGCACAAAACTCACTCATACACTGAATCTTCTTCCTAGAAGCAGGGACTGTCTTTTTTTCTTAAAGTGACAGTCTCTAAGATAGAGGGTAGGCATCCCAGGCATGATTCTTATGCAATGTGAAAAGAAAACACTGCAGCTTTTATTTGTATATTGTTTTTATACTTTAGGAAAAAAATAAATTAAGCTTTATTTATTCCATGGCTTGACTTTGGGGAAGTCCTCACCTAGAAGATGGGTTGATCCCCATGTCAGAAACAAAAAATGGAAATTCCACAATATGGTGGTCTTGACAGTGGTGACCTACTCCTTTCCCGATTTCAGCATTCTGCAGCTCATTATAGTTTATGTGTTAAGTTATGTAGTTCAAATCCTCTTGTTAGAAAGACTTACAGATTTTACGAGTTGTTTTAAATGATGTGAGGCTGGATGCAGTGGCTCATGCTTGTAATTCTAGCACTTTGGGAGGCTGAGGTGGGCAGATCACCTGAGGTAAGGAGTTCGAGATTGACCTGGCCAACATGGTGAAACTCTGTCTCTACTAAAAATACAAAATTTAGCTGGGCATGGTGGTACGCACCTGTGATCCCGGCTACTCAAGAGTCTGAGGCAGGAGAATCACTTGAACCGGGAGGCGGAAGTTGCAGGGAGCCAAGATTGCACCACTGCACTCCAGTCTGGGTGGCAGAGGCAGATTCTGTCTCGATAAATAAATAAATAAACAAATAAATAGTGTGATCTCTACAATATTACATTGAGAGCTAAGCAATTTTTATAGCACAAGATGTTATACACTTTCTTTCTTTCTTTCTTT